>NC_049544.1:2050000-2090000 GCF_013358815.1 Electrophorus electricus | reverse complement strand
TCTTATACGAGCTGAACCTCGGGGCCTCTCCGAATCCCTCTCAGCCAGAACCCTTCAGGTCCAGGAGGGAACGCTTGGGGCGTCTTTACGCAGCGAAGGCGGCAGAAAAGCCGTTGGGGGCAGGCATGACTGACATCCCAGGGGCCAATCAACGCAGGACTTTAAAGTTGGCGCAGAGGCGGATTAGATGTCTTCACACTAATGAATTAGAATGCGGGGAACATGACGTACTGGAACAGTAAGCTGACTGTTGTCTACCTGACAGTGTCACCCTTCACCTCTTTGGCACCTCTAAAGTGTCTTCTGTGCCGCCTTTTCTGTGTAAAGGTGCCTTGATTTGATTATTTAATGGTCTATATAAATGTCTTTATTCTTACAATATTCAACTTTGCTAAGTAACATATCCTGTCACTCTGTGTGTACAAAGCATTTTGTATAGTAGATCAAATCTATAAAATCAATATTTTGTATGTTTGAGGAAGGATGTGATTATTGAGGTTATTCTCATACATGCAGTTATAGAAGCAGAATTCAAGAAATTCAGTCAGTCGAATATTTAGTTTAAGGTGTTCCACATCACAAGGACTACGGCTCAACATCTTTGAGCTCAGGTGCCTTTTGAAATTATGACATTATACGTCTTCATAAGGAACTATTTTACTATTATTAAACTGATAATATTATGATCATAAAAGAGACAAGTTGAACTCTTTATCGTAGCATCAGAGAGGTGTGTGTGCGCGCGTGTGTGTGTGTGCGCGTGTGTGTGTGAGCAGGGTGCACACGTGTGCTATCTACACATTTTATGTGCATGTTTCAAAGATCTTCCTAATTTGTTTCCTAATCCAAAGCGTTTCTCTTTTTAACTGAATTGTAGCACAGCTCACAAACTGTAACATAGACAAGCCCCACCCCCACCCCTGCACGGGGCTACTCCTAGTACACTGTCATTAAAAGTGCATGTGGTCACACATATGTAGAAAGAATACCGTAAAATTTGATTATTTTTGTATTTATAAAAATACTAATCAAACTGTTGAATTCCTGTTTGATAGGTAGTGCTGCTCTGTTGTGATGATTTACAAACAAATGACTGTCTAGATGCACCCAAGTACGTAAATACTCCAATATATATTATTATGAATTTCATATATATTACCCATTAAAATATTCATTTGCACTTACAATGTGAAACATACAGAGCTATCCCTTTCTTTAAATAATATTTGAAATGCTTCACTGTGTAGAGTTATTTGAAAGTAAAACTCTTTATATAATCCACCCGGCAGACAACATGCAGCCAATGTGTTTATTTAGAGTTCAGCCATCATTTCCATAAGTTTCAGTATATTTATAGTCCAATAAATTTGGTTCTAGTTATTATGCAGTATAAAAGCCCTTTCTACTGTAGTGGGTTGCAGTTGTTTTAAATATTATTGATGTTTAAATTCTCAGCCTTAATTTATGGAATTCTGATAGTCATGCACAACATAGCCTCAGGGGAGACTACATCCAGTGTACGTGTGTGTGGGAATGCGTGTTTCTGCAAACAGGTCTCATCTCATTACACTGTAGCAGTGAATTTGTTAAGGAATCTGTTCGCTATGAAGATTTTTGCATAGTCACTCAGAAATGTTTTTGAAACTTTTGTACAAGCCCCCTTTTGAATCTTAGCACAAACAGCTGCTCTGAAGGGCTTCGTCTCATGTCTTAAAAAATGACCAACAATTTAAACCACTAAATAGTTTTAAAGGACAATCAGAAGCTGACTCTTAAAGGCTCGATACTCCTGTGAAATAACAGAAATACAAATACAATTAAAATAATCTAGGATAATATATTGATGACTATATTTAATATGATTTGCTAGGAATTTGATTTATTTAAAATATTTTATTTCCTGTTTTTAGACGGTAGGAGTACATACTTCAGATGTACCTGTTTAGTCGATTATAACTTGACAGTATAATTGTGAGCAACATTGTTACCACTTTTCAGTTCTAAAATTGAAGCTGTTGTCAGTTTGATATGTGTTTGATAAAATGTCATTAATGTTTTTTTTTCTTTTAACAAGGTGAAAAATATAAATAAATGTTTCAATGCAGATAGTTGCCAAAAAAATTAAAAATTAAAGACTGAACATCAGCCACAAAGCATTCTGGGAAGTGTAGGCAGGTTGACTATATAATTTATGCTGTAGCATACAAATTATTTAAACAACTGTTTGTAAATACATGAATGTTCTTGAGTGTAAATGTAAACAACTTACATCTAATAACATGTTAACCAAACACACATTTTGTAATTAAAGTTATTACACAGTTAATGTATGGCACGTGTCTGAACTTTTGCCCATTAAAAATACTGAACTGCCTTTCTTGGCTATACTGTTGATTTGTGTGTGTGCGTGTGCGTGCGTGTGCGTGCGTGTACGTGTGTGCGTGTGCACACGCGTTATTTGTGCATGTGTAAATCAAAATCTGTGTCTTTTAAAAATACTACAATGGTTTATGCAAACAGTTTTACAATTGTTTATGCAAACATTTACCTACTTTTCAGAGCTACTAAATGCACAGTGAAATAAATTAATAACATACCTCTAAATTCTAAAAAACATACATTTAAAGACTCTAGATTTTAGAACCCCAGATTCTTATTCAGTACAGTATCTACATTAACTAAGAACCAGACAACCACTGAATTAGTTATAGTCTGCAGGAACTGAATTTTTCATGGAAAATATTACATCAAATGTTCAAATGTAGCGTCTTGCATGTCCTTCTCCTAACGGTCCACATGGATATGCTAACTGGCATACGCCTTCTATCTTACGCAGCAGAAATCTACCTGTAGATTACATGCAGTATGTGTGTGTGTGTGTGTGTGTGTGTGTGTGTGTGTGTGTGTGTGTGTGTGTGTGTGTGTGTGTGTGTATATATATATATATATATATATATATATATATATATATATATATATATATATATATGGCTACCTAACTCAAAACAGAAGTGAGTTTGCTAGGTCCAAAAACCTCTGGAAGCAATATGTCCAAATATATGTGGTTTTTCTGTTTAAGGTTAGTTATATAAAAAAGAAAAAAGCCTTTGTATGACTATTGGCACTAATCTCTTCTAGTAACGTTGTTAACAAGCTTCCATCTAAGAAAAATTGCTAAACTGAAATATACTCTTGTCACATCATGGAAAGAAACTAGTCCTTCCTTTAAAAACCTGAGAGACTGCTATAATGGCTGTCTATCAGAATATTCTAGAAGCTCCAATTAATTCACAACACAGCATCTGCGTCTTGACAAAACCAGAGCTCAAGTTTATCAACATTATATTTAAATTTTAATTAATAGCAAAAACCTTTTATTAATCTTAGGTTCTACATGTTCTTGTCCCACAGTAGCTGAGTGATGTCAGCCCCTGTGATATGGGGTTCCTGGGCGTAGTTATGAGTGGAATCCAACTCTCGCACAGTTCTTCGGGTTTGTTGACAGTGCTGTTGTAATCGTGCAGATGTCCGAGTGCTCATACGCCTCTACTATGCTCTCCCTTCTTGGTTAAGCTGTCCTTACCAGCACTGTGTTTACCGTACGCACGGTATGTCAGTAACTGTAAATTTAAAACATGGCTAACCATCTTTTATGTCTTTCTGTCTCCTTTTATGAAAAGGATTCCTGGTGAGAATGACCCATTAGCTACGTTAGCCTTGTAGCTCTAGAGCCAAAACATGTTAGACACCAAACATGTCATTGACTACATTCTGAGGACAAATTGGGTGAATTTGATATTTCAGCGAACGATTCCTTCAACCTTCTTCCAGTGTTAGTGGTTCTGCCAGAGTCGAACAGGATTCCAATTGTATCTTGATCAATAATGTATTCTGCTCACACTCAACCCCTTAACACGCACCCCACCCCAACTCAGCTAAAATGGCCCAGTTGATAGAAGAAACTTTCTGTACCCAAGCGCATGGATTATATATATATATATATATATATATATATATATATATATAAAAAAAACACACACACGTATGTATGTACATATGTATGTGCATGCACACGGCTACAAAAGACTTCATTCAAGAAATCTGTTTCAGTCTGGGCTTTATGAAAAGTCCAAAGGGAGGAACAGCTGCTTAACAGTGTGAATTAAATATCCAAACGTGTCTGTACTAATCTGTCAGCATTGTGTGTATGCAGAGACACACAGACGCCATTGGCAAGCCATCGTTGACGTCTGCTGCTTGCTCCTGCTAATTAAATGCAGGATTATGCTAATTAGTGCTTTTGTGAGGCACACACAGGATGAGGGAGGAATGCACAGTTTAGCTGTAGCCTGCAGAAACATGCCGTAATGAAAAGGGATCTCGCTTGATGCGTACTAGGTGTGAAGGCAGACTGCTGCTACACACCTGCTCCAGGTAACCTCTGTCCCCACAAAAGGACTCTTCCCAAGCCTGTCTGTCCCAATATCTTTGCATGAGTCTTCACGTCTGAAAGTACAGTACCCCATCGATGGGTGCATCCAGCTCATTTTCTATTTACGGCTTTGCTTCAGGGAAACTTTTGACACCATCTTTTAGTAATCAGGGATTTTACTTTCCAGAAATGAGGCTTTCTGGGATTATTTTGTAGAAAACAAAACTTTATTTAAACACTATGTGACCCCAATTTGCCACAAACATTGCACAGTATGAAAGAGGACTCACATCATTGGGCATCTCGTCACATTGGCTACGATGCATGCATCTAAACTCCCAAAGCCTTTAGCAATTAATTCTTTCTTCTGTTTTTGGTGACATTAAAAAAAAGAAAAAACAAAACAAAACAATTTTTTCCTTTTTCCATATGAAGTGGTCTAACCATGACAAAAACAACCAAAATGACATACTCCACACACACAGGTCATGTAGTGTTGATTCCTCGAGCTCACGTGTACTTGGCTGAGGTGTGTGTGTGTGTGTGGGGGGGTTTAGGGACAGTGTGAAATAGGCAGAGGGGTGTTTGTGGGTGGAGATGGGGGCACATTCACTGGCCGTTTCTACACTGAGGAAAATCCCAGACTATAGTTCTGCTACATCCGAATATCCCTCAAAAGAAATGAAACAAAAAGTAACATACTAAACATAGCGTCCAAAAATAACACAGGTATCCTTTACATTATCAAAAAATACCAAAAATAAACAAAAAAGACTTAATTACTATGAGACACAGTATGACCTGGAACAGTAGTGATTAAAGTTCATTGAAGAAACAGAGGAAGAAAGAGAGAATATTGAACATACTTGAGATGACCTGCCATATTGTGCAAAAGAATGGGACAGAATAAACGACTGCAGAGTCGTTCCCTAAAAATGAGGCAGAAGCAAACGATCCTCGAGCCCAGCCTCTGCAAAGAGGCCGAGAAACTGGAACTGAGGAAGGAAAGGAGTAATTCACTCTTCCCAAAAATGAGGAGAGACTTAAGACAGACAACTTTTGTCTATACATTTTTGGTCCCCTGTGTGCAAAAAAAAGAAAAAAGAGGATGACATTTATATACAAGTAAATGAAATACAAAAAGGAAATGACTGGCAAGGCACGTTGAAATGGTTTTAGACAAACAGATCTGCATCAGTTTGATTTACATTTACCAAAAATAGAAATGATCGGGCCTTTATGATTTCTTTTCTCCAAGTTTAGTTTTTTCTTAACGTTGTCACTCAGTCATGTCTCTGAACGCCCCACAGAGTTCGTTTTAAAAGGGTCAGGAGTGTAGACAGAGAACCGTGGAACAAGCGTCTATGAGCTGCAGGCGTCCGTCTTCAGGCCAGCAAGCGTTTGGTCTGGAGCTCCATCTCAGCAGCCCTCTTCAGCGCCACGTCCACCAGCAGCTGGAACCCGCTGAAGTCCTGCGTGAGGTCGGGCGGGGTGGGTGGCGGCGTGTTGAACAGGCCGCTCTGCAGGCTGGCCCCGCCCTCGCCGCTTAGCCCCGCCCCCGCCCGGCACCCAAACGGGCCCGTGGCCGCGCCCCCGGCCGCCTCGCCCGCCGCCAGCTCCGTGGCCCCTTCCGCTTTGGAGCCGCCCGGCCTTCCGGCCCGAGGGGCCGCGGCCGTGACCGTGGTGTGGCAGATGACGGAGGGCCGGGGGAGGACAGGCGAGGGTGGCGTTTTGGGTGACGGGGCCTTTTTGGGGTAGCCGTTGGAGACGGGCGCGGCGCCGTGGGGCGAGCCGGGCTCGTAGCCGTCGCCGCCGGCCAGCAGGCCGTGTTTGGGGGACTGCGAGCTATCGCTGAGCCCCTCGCTGCCCTTGCTGGCACGGCGGGAGATGGTGAACTGGTTCGGGTCTTTGCCGTCCTTCCGGAGCATCTCTGGGAGGAGCCGCCGCCGTGCGTTTATGAACCAGTTACACACCTGAGAGGGGACAGCACACGCTTGTGTTATGGCACAACATTAAAGCCACAAACAAGCAGCTTAAAATTTTGAGTGGCAACGACAAGATCAGACACTGAGCACTTTTTATTAACTAGCATAAAAAAATGGATATCTTGATGGAACTAATTTTTTTTTAAAGAAAATCAATGTTCATTGTGTGTGTCCCATAGTGGGAGACCTCTAGTTCCTCATGGCTAAATACAGTTCCAGCTGTCTTTTATAACATTCCAAACTTCTCAAATCTAGTTTCATTTCAGTAGAAAGAGAAAAAAAAAGGTTCACTAAATGTTACATGTGACAGAGTGCAGCTATTTTCTTCACTCGAGAAACAGCTGAGCAGACAAACTTCTCCCAGCAACACTGTTCTTACATGCGTACATGCTGCATAAGGTCAAGGGAGGCTTTTCTTTCAAGCTCCTAATGTTCCTGAGATGGTAAAGGTCCTTCATTGTGGATGGGCCGGTCGTCTTTGTTGCGGGGTCAGGTCTTAGTAATGCTAATGGCTCTGCCCCCTTCACTGTGTGACACCAGGCGTCTCAGGCACGGAGACCCACTCGAATGCAAATGTGACACTCAGAGTGACCGCAAATTGGACTTCTACGCATGCCTGAAAGGGGTGTCCCATGCTGCTGAGGTGTTGCTGTATTGTATGCGGCACCGCTCTCAGAGGTGAGCTCGTTACGTTAATGAGAAAGCTGTATGCAAGTGCGACTGAAGCATTCTGAAAGACAACCGGCTGGTCTGACCTGTCCACGAGATACTTTTGGAATATTTAATATGCAGGCAGTTAGAACAGACGTCCTGAGATGATGTCATTCTTGTTGACACACCTCGTACCTTGTTCCTGCTGCTTTAACCATACAGTGTTAATCTAGAAATGGGTAGAATTTCTGACTTTTTGTGGACAGTCTCTTGCTATATCAACAGACACTGAAGTACAAATATTTCCTTCAGTCAGTATGGTGTGAAGACAAACATTCACGCCTGCAGCTCTGGTCTTCCAGTGCCTTCAATGGAGAAACCACCCTGCCCCCCCGCCCCCGCCATGGTAACAGTCTTGTATTGTGTGTGTGTGTAGCCTCACAGAAGCTGATGGTCCTCTCCATGTTAATGTGTGTATTGTGTCTCACTATTGTTTGGTGGACAGCTGCCTGAGTGTGGGGGAATTCCCGTTAGACATATTCTCTCTCTCTCTCACTCTGTCAACAGTTCTTCACTCGATTTATCCACAGGAATTCTCTCCATTGACTGAAGGCAAAGGAAGTGCACTTCATGTAGCATCTGGGGGGGGGGGGGGGGTTAGTACTGGGACAAAGGTCTGATCTTAAACATGGCCACAATTTCAAATAACTTTAAATATCTCCCCCTCTCTCACTTCCTGGTAATCAAGACACCAGACCTTTCAGTTTCCCTTCACACGTCAGCTGAACAAAAACACAGCCCTGATGTCAGCTATCTGACAGTCCCCCAGTGAGGCCTGGGGACAGATTACTAATCAACAAAGATGAAACCTCCAAAATTCCCCTGCACACTCATTTACCAAAGTGGCCTTTTCATTCTGTTCCATTTTAACATGCATTCCTAAATTCATTTTGGCTAATGTCACAGGGGGAGGGAAATAAAAACAAAAACAACAACAACAACAACAAAAAAAACCACACCCAGTCTGGAGGGGGAGGGAAAAAAAACATTCTGCAGGTTTTTTTTCCTACTTAAGAACGTGACAGCTACCCAACAGCTTACAGGCGAGGGTCCTTTTCAGGCGGCTGCGTACCTGTAGCGTGGACAGACGGGTCTGCTTGGAGAGCAGCGCTTTCTCCTGCTCAGACGGGTAGGCGTTGTAGCGGTGTTCGTACAGCCAGTCTCTGAGGATCTGTACAGACTCTTTGGGCAGGTTGCCCCTCCTCTTCCTCTTGGCTGAGGCTCCACGGCTGGATGACAGGTCCAGGGGCAGGTCCATGTTGTCCTCATCTTCTGTTTCGCTGCCAGACACGGCCAGCATACCTACATACCAGACATAGACAGAGCCCAGCAATTCAGCGGAGGGAGACAGGAAAACTCCAGTGGGTGTGAGTGGTGTGTGTGTTTTATGGCACCGTCAATGTTGATGTGCAAGTGAGTGTGTGAGACCACGCTGCAAAATGTTCATAACTGAGTCATTGCTGGAGGAACGTGTATGCAAGAGTGAGCAAATGTGTTTTCATGTGCCAGTGAGTGAGTAAGTCTTGTAACTCTGCTTTGTGGTGCGCGCGGGGGGGGGGGGGGGGGGGGGGGGGGGAAGAATGACCACCAGTCGTCATTTCTCCAGGTTCCACTTCTCCCTGCCCCCATCCCCTAACACACAGTCTCTCCCTCCACAACAGCGCACACAAGGTTCTAGATATCTGCATGTTTATGCATGCACACGTACGTACGTGTGTGTGTGTGTACGTGCCCGTGCGGAGCAGCAGCTGATGTGTCAGATCCTTGCTGTCACATCCGGCCATGTGATGATGGGAAAGGGGTTATAAAGACTACACCGCGTCGGTGCGCCAACATGTCTTAACAAAAACTTAAAAGAACTTAAGCACTTAAAAGAAAAAAACTCAGTGAGGGGACGCCATTACCACAGCCTATCTCACAGACTAATAAAACACAGTCCATTCCTGAAATATGCTGAATTGAAAGCATATCAAAACGAGACATTTTCCATATACACATTGTGATTTCAAATGTTTATGCCAGTATACTGGTCCCAGTAAGCTATTCCAGCAGCTGTGAAATGACTGAACTTGTTATTACTGACAATTTTATAAATCTACGTCATTTTAAATCAGGGGGTTTTTGGTGTCTGGCACGCAGTAGCAGTTTACAGGAAAATCCTTGAGCTCGCGAAGAGATGGGCCTGTATGGGAGGTGAGGGGGAGGACCTGTTGCAAAGCCCCGTCGCGAGCCCGAACAAAAGAATGTGGGCTTCTCAGACTTTAAACACTGTGTTTTTCGACCTTCTCCGGGGCGAAAACTCGCAATAACTTCCCCAGGTCCCGCACAACAGCTTCCCGTTGAAGTCCGCACACTCAGAAATCGGACTTCTTTCGAAATGCGACGTTAGAAAGCGCGAGGAGAAGGAGCTCCATTGTGCGCGCTGGGTAACACGAGGTCGGAGAATGCGAAAGCGTCGCCTCGGGGAACAGCGCAAGCAAACTTCACAAAGGAGGGCAGGAATGAACGCGACGGCGTCCCACATTTCCAGCCCGAAAAAGTCACACGGTGCTGCTGGAAAAGCGAGAGACGAGGCGCAGCGTTTGAACTTTCCCCCGTATCCCGCAGAAAAAGTTAAAAAGGAAGCGAATGTAGCCGAGTAGAGCGAGTCCGAGCCCGCTGGCTTCCCATGCGATAGAACGCGTGGCCAACTTCAAAACTCGACACACAAAAGCATCCTGCACACAACAAAACTCCATTTCCAACTTATATTAAAGGGCCAGCTATAGAAACGAAATACAAAATACATTTTGTTTTTGCTCTTTAAGAATTAAAGTTGCAGAAGTAAAAACAAAAACAACCAAACAAAAAAAACCCAAACAAAGTAACGACTCATTTAGCTTTTTTTTCTTCAAAACAATGATTGCTAAAAAACCGATAGCAAAATGAGCAAAAGTGGTCTGTTTGACAGGCTCGCTAGCACATGGTGAGGAAAAGGCAGTTTTGTGTGGAACGGAAACAATAGCGAGCATGCCACGAACAAGGAGAAACGCGTTTCTGCCTAATGTTGCCATCGCGGACAACTTTAATGAACGCGTTACATTCTGCAGCCACACCGACATAAACGACGCCGTTTTGCGTGCTATGGCTCACATTAAGACGGGTAATACGCACACGTACCTTTTTTAGTCTTCATATCCGTAAAAAAAAATCCCCTTTTCACGTTGCCAACGAGAAGCGTGGCTTTGTCGAATTTATTCCAAAGTGGCGCTCCGTCTGCGCTAAATCATCCAACCGTCCAGTCCCGAACGTGCCAAAACGGAGTCTGCTGGCTCGTATTTGGGCCGGGGGTTCGTAAGACGACGCGCTCATGTGCTGGAGACGCGACGCGTCGTCGGGTGCCTGGGACGGGGCTCTTCCTCGTTCGCCGTTTGATCACGGAGCTGGGTGACAGCTATCTTTGACAGCTGCGTGACTCACCGGCCCGGGGTCCACCCCCTCGGAGGGAAGGCGCACAAGCCTGACATCAGCGCGCAGCAGCCAGCGAGGCAAAACGCGCACTTTGGCCAACTGCTCCAGACCTGTAGCGCCACAAAATCGCGACTTCGTTTCTTCAGCCAGTCTGTCGGCTTGCTCGTTATTTTAATTACGCGCTCGCTTCCGCCGCAGTGTGCTTGCGCTTTGAACGAGCGCTGCTCCTGCAAAAGCTTGAACGCGGCGGATGTGGGTTATCGTTATTATCAGGCGGCGTGGATGTGGGTTATCGTTACTGGGCGGGATATTTTGGGACGTTTGGTTTCATCGCTGCAGTGTTCGCTTATGAGTTCGTTGCGTGTAAATGAAAAGCTTTTACGTTTATACCCCCAGAAACAGCATTAAATTGGCATCGCCCGGGGCGAGCGTCACCCGGGCACGGCCAGGCTTGTTTGGCTCAGCGCGGCGTCTATTACACCTCTGAAAGGGCGAAGCTGCTTGCTGGTGACGGATGTCCGCGCTGAAGGAAACCGGAGCGCGAAAGCTCCGTGTGTAACGTATGCGGCGGCTTCCCGTTGTCGCAGCACTGCGTGACAACGCGGTGGGACCGTTTGGATAAGAAGTTCCCCGTTTGCCGCGCGGACTCCCGTGCAGCTTTACATCACGGGTGTCTGGCGGCGTCCAGTTCGGTACCGACAGTCTGGGAATATCTACATGTTTACCAGTTAATCCCTCCGCTGCCGCGCGATTTAGCACCCTGTTGTAGTTGTTAAATACGTGACGCAACGATATGCGGCTGCGTCACTGAGCATCGAAATAACGTTTTAAGAAGCATGTCTGAAATGAACTAAATTGTAAAACACTGGGGTGCATGGGCATCATTTAAGGTTTAGGGCCATTTGTGTAGTGCACTGAGCCAGGGAACTGGGTCAGGCCGTTTTCCGTGACAGCCGTGCGTCATTTATCTGACCCTAATTCCTAATCTGGAGCAGTTGTTAAGAACACAGTATCTGACCAAAACAACAGGACAAGCGCAGTGGACAGAGGGGCCTCTGTAGGCTACGAACCCTAACAACGGCCTTTAAAGTCGTTTTAGTAACGTTTCGCGTTAAGCAGCGGGGTTTTTGGCGGATGACTTGGTGTAGAACGCGTTGTTGTGTATTTCGTAAAAATATTCCTACACATGTACGGTAGTAAAATGTTTTCAGGCCCAAGGTCCTGCAGTTTAGATCCCTTTACGACCTCTGGTGACAGTTTGCTATAACTGCAGGCTCCAGGGTGTTCGCACTATGCGGTACAGGATAATAAAAGGTTTGGCTGACACCTTTTGGTAGAAAGTTGCAATTCACGAGTTATGAGACGGGGAAAAAAAGTTTTTAAAAATTAATTTCGTTATTTGGGTTCACGATATAATTTGGTTCTGCATTTTAGTTTAAGTGCAAAATAAAAACAAAACCGAGTGAATCATTCATCCTGTAGAATAGGCGTGTTTGTCCACAGCATGAAAATAAAAGGCTGCAGTGCTATGACGTGCTTTATTTTGGTCGACAGACGTGTCATATTTGGTTTAGAATGCATGGCGCATTAAGACTGCTATTTCAAACCCAAACCCGGCATCCATCCAGTGATGTCACTTCCCTTGCAAACCAGTTACTTCCTATAATACATCCAGAAAAATTATAACAGCGGAAGCCAAAAGGCATAGCGTACTCAGGGTCAGTACTTCATTCCTTGTTTTCAGCGCGGTTTTATCCCAGTGGCCTTGCTATAGATCTTGCCCTAGTCATTGTTCTCAAAGGAATTATAACAACAACAATAACAACAACAACAACAACAACAATAATAATAATGCTTTTTTGTACTTGTTAAAAATCACTTTCAACGATTTATATTATTATTAGGACTATTTCTCACTAACCTAAAACACAAAAAAGTAAAACAATTGTAATGAATGTATACGCAGTCGGTTTACGAAGATGGACTTTATTTCAAAGTTTGGCCATAAACAAACATCTGTGAAGGTCATAAATATATGTAGTTGGCTAGTGTCGTCACGAGCGAAGCTCGTCGATTAGAGGTTTGTTGGTAAATATAAATGTTCTCACTTTTTTAAGCGTTTAAGTGAGTAACAGTCCATATAAGGTCAAGTAACAATGTTCAATAATGCGAGGTGATGTAATGCATAACTAAAAGAATGACTCGCACTTGTGAGTTGGGGGAAGAAATGGGGGGGACGACACACGTATATTTTTCTCGATCAATTTCAGCATGACTGGATATTCTTTAAAATCTGTTTTGCCGAAGCGGGCCAGCAGCGCGGGACTCTGAGGCGGGACTTCCTCTTCGGTGGAGGGCAGTATAGTTTGCTTGTGTCTCGTCCTGTTTGCGCTGCAGCGTTTCGCGAGAGCGAGCGGCCTCTTGGCAAGCTTTGCGCGTTCCGCTCCCGCGACGCCGCCCAGACGCGCTCGGCCGTGTAAACACGCGCCGAAGAGAGACGCTCCGCCAGGCGCGGTGACGCAGCAGATCCTTCGCGTTTCTCACGGCACCGTCATCGGCCGAAGCGGGCCGTCGCTCTCCACCGGGCGGTGTGCCGGGATCCGGGGAGCGGAGGGTCCGATTTCTTCTGACCCTTCTAAAATTAGGGGCTCGGGGCCTGACGCAAGATCACAGAAATGGACCTTCAGTAACAGCGGGAACACCGACGACTCATGGAAACGCGCCTCACAACTTTAACGCTGTTGATGAAAGGGTGTATTTTTATCCGGTGTTGTCATCGTTCGGTAACACGGAGGCTTCCAGCATACTGTATAAAGGGAGGACTCGGAAAATGCAGTTGTATAGCAGCGCGTTAACGCATTACCCCGGTTCCTCTCGAAAAGTTTCGGTAACTGTCACTTCCAGTGGCGGGATCAAATCGCCAGCGGAGGACTCAAGCTATACCGACACCAAGGCTGTTAACGGAAGCGCCACATCGCGCACAGAAGTCCCAGCCGAGAGGGATCAGACGGACGCCAGCATGCCAGCCTTTTCTTGCTACGAGGCTGCCTCGGTGAGGCCGGTTTTCTACACGTCCAAAGCGGAGATCATCATCACACGGCCGGATGGCGTGGAGAGGTCCGTCCCTGTTCACGTTATGAAGGATCTGCACCCGAACCGGGCTTCTGTAGAGCCGCAAAGACGTTCGTGTACAGAGAGGAACATGGATGAGTCGGATACTGAACTGATGTTCGGTCATTTAGGACGTGTAACGTGTAGAGCGGAGGTTTCAGAAGATAACGCTAAGACGAAGGAGAACAAATCGCTAATGTTTGATAGCTCAGCAAAAAGGGACGATTTTAGCCTGCACAATCAGGAAGAGGTATACATGCCTAACAATGTTACAACTCCACAAAGTGGTTCAAACAGAGTTGTGTCAAGGTGCAGTGGAGAACACTCTTCTGAAGCTGTCATGCCAGTCGAAGACCAAGTTAACTCAAAACACCAGGAGCAAGATGACGAGGAGTGCGAAGGCGTCGAGGAGCCCGTCTTTGAGCTGCGCATTCTCCAGGAGCCCCCTTCATCCGCGAGCAGGAGTGACCTCACCGAGAAGGTGACTCAGTACCTGGCAGAGGTGGAGAGACAGAACAAATACCTCCAGGAGAGGAAGAAATACCGCTTCCACATCATCCCTGACGGAAACTGCCTTTACCGCGCCGTGTCAAAGGCCGCGTACGGCGAGCAGTCGATGCACAAGGACCTCCGCGAGCAGGCTGTGCACCACATCGCCGACCACCTCGACGAGTTCAGCCCCATCATCGAGGGCGACGTCGGTGAGTTCCTGATCAGTGCCGCGCAGGACGGCGCCTGGGCCGGCTACCCGGAGCTCCTCGCCATGAGCCAGATGCTTGATGTCAACATCCACCTGACCACCGGCGGGAGCCTGGAGAGCCCCACCGTGTCCACCATGGTCCACTTCTTGGGCCAGGAGGACTCGACCAAGCCGGCCATTTGGCTCAGCTGGCTGAGCAACGGACATTACGACGCGCTGCTTGACCGGCGCCTGCCCAACCCGGAGTACGACAGCTGGTGCCGTCACACGCACGTCCAGCGGAAGCGGGACGAGGAGCTGGCCAAATCCATGGCCGCGTCCCTCTCTAGAATGTACATAGAGCAGAATGGCCTTCATTAAACCAGGCGACCAGACACACTGATCCAGGAACAGCCTTTACCATGGAATACTGTACTGATATCTTATACTGTATTTTTTTATCTGATTGCACTTCTCTTTCCATGTGTGTTCAAAATGCCTTAATTTATTCTAGCCTTGTGCAATTTTTCTATCAATGTATTTAAGTGCAGCGCACAAGAATTAGTATGATAGTTGGTTTGGTCTGCGTGAATGTTGCCGGCTTGCCTTTGTACATGCCTGCCTAATGATAAATTCCTGCAGCTTTTCTTACCCTTTTCGTCTGTAAGAATCGGACCTTGTCTCTTCCTTACTGGAATGTGCGTCACTTACTGTCGTTGCCACTGGTCTCCTTTAGTGATCTGCCTCTATGGGGGTTTCTGCAGTCTGTGATTTCTATTTTTACAATTGATGATTAGTTATAAAAACATTAGCTTGATACATTTGGCTTTGAAAATAAAGTCTACAGTTTTTAATCAATCATTTGCTCTGATGTCCGTTCTTATTTTTCATGGTTTTTTTTTTTTTTTGGTCTCTCCTGTTTGGAGACAGTGTGGCAGCAATAGATTTGTTAATAGCTGAATTATTAATAAAATATAAAAGTTTGATCAATCAATATAAAATGTCAAGATATTGGAATATAATAATTTAATTCTTTAAATGTAAGTATACTGTTGCTTCCTATAGGATCATTGGCCCTTGTAATGTAAGGTGGTGTCAGGGCTAGCATACCAAAGCCTGGATAGTGTTCACATTGACGCCCGGGTTCAGTTTCAGTGTGGAAATGATCCGATTGGTTGTCTGCACTCTTGTATGATCAAAAAAAGACTTACAGTTATAAATCCTTCCTTGTCATGCCTGTCAGTATATATAATTAACAGAATTTATATTTGGCACACTACCCATACAGAATAGAAGGGTTGATTCCATTTCTTTGATATGTCATAAGGAGATAATATATATTATTTTCACATGCTTACAATACACATTATTATTATTATTATTATTATTATTATTATTATTATTATTATTATTATTATTGGATGTTTTTGATTTTTTCAGTAATTGTCATTGGAGACTTAATATGTTTGTGAATTTAATGCAGTATAACAGGCTAACTATATATATATATATATATATATATATATATTTTTTTTTTTTCCTATAGGGTATCCATTTTTTGTTCATGTTCACTGGCAACATACAATAATTTACTGAACTTATTTGATCCACCATTGTTTGTATCAAAATTTCCAGTGGATTCATAAAGAACAGTGGCATGGCACATGAGGCATGTTTTAAAAGCTTTTATTCAGTACAATCCAGATTTTTTTTAAGTGCAACTCTTAAACTTGATCTTGTTCTTGTTGACCTTGTTTGAAGATCGTCATGGTGACTGTCAAGTATCTTGATGTTTGGATGTAGATTTAGAATCAATATGAATGAAGTATCTTTCAATAATTTGAGTTGCTTGTAATCTTTATAATTTGAAGGTAAATAAAATCCAGCACTCTTTACAATGCTTAGAGATAGGACAGAACATTTAAGACATGACAAAATGCAACTTTTATAGAAGATGGCAAACCTCTTGCATTATGAGGCAATATATATGAATATAACCTACATATATGTTATTGTACATAGAAAGACTTATCTACAAAAATGACAACATAAAATGTTAATTATTTAAAATATATTTGCTGTTGTGACAGCAACAGCTCAGTTCTTCTAATGGTGTCCCTTTTCTTGTAAGGGTAGGTAGACAGTAATATACCTGTGAGGGGGTTTCATGTATTTTGTTGTTGAAAAACAACAACAACAGCAAAAAGTCTTCTCTTTTTGGTGGAGGGGTAATGGGCGTGGCACTTATGACTCAAGAAATGATCGAAGACAGCAAACCATCTGGCAGACCTGACCTCATTTCCAAACTATAACGTTAGCATTCACTGTTTGCAGGATGCAGGCCTACATCATAAAACCAAATGGAAGCATTTAGCTCGAACATTTGCCGTTTGGCTGGCTTAACTGTGTGCAAGCTTTATAAACTGAATTCAGTCAGAATTCAACCAGTAAACTGGAGACCAGTTCAGGGCTTTAAATGAAAGCATTATTATGATTCACTTTTTGAAGCTTGACACACGGTCTGCAAAGCCGGCCAGTATTTCATTCTCCTTAGTTCCACCACGATGTTGTACTAGGTGACAATATACTTTGTACTGGGTCTTATTAGGATTGCAAGATGGACCAACCTGTGGAAACTGCTGCCAATTAGTACAAATGAAAGATGTTTTTAGCTAGCTAAATGTACCAGTAGCACTGTTGGGCTTGTCTGAGACTTCTTGGTCATATTACAGTTTAACTTTAAGATTCTGAATGGGCTGCCACTGCTAACAAGACTTTTTACTTGTTTTACATGTAATTGGAGCGTACTAAACACAAGGCTTCAAAATACAGGATGAATGCGATTTACTTTTCCATATTACAGGCCATCAAAATCATCTGATAGTAACTGATAAGGATAACTAATCATATGACTTTTTTCCACAGTTGGAAAACAAAGGCATTGTTATACTGAGGACAGAGATGGGGTAATCAGTGAAGGTTGCTTTCTCAGTTATCCACAATACTCAAGGAGAGGCAGTAAAGTTATGAGTGTTCAGTAGCTTTGAAGTTAAAGGACATCCTTTGTGAATGTTCTGGAGAAGTCATGCCTCCCATGATATCCTACACCCTCCATTTAAAAACTGTGTCAGCAAGAAAGACGTGCTTCTTTGGCAAGTTTTGCTTTGAGATGTTTCTATTGAAACTGAAAGGAGAATTTACCTGAGGGTGAATCTGACTTCCCTCTGGTATATTGTACATCCTAGATAGGAAAACGTGGCATTAGCATTTCCATAAATGAATTCACTTGTAAAGTCACTCTTACCCATTTATCTTGGCATCACTGATTCTCGGTGTTGACCACAAATGCTATATCCAAATGCCACTCAACCACTGTGATCTGGGTGCTTAGACATAGCTTTTTATTAAGGGTACCCTTTATTAAGGGTGAAAATGCAAAGAAGTGTAATTTTACCTCCCCATTAAATGCTATGAGGTTAAACAAACAAAGTAATGAACCGATGAACCAGGCGTTCCATACCTCCTATAAGAGGGCTGGACAGTGATTATACTGCACATCAACGCACTATACTTTTACCCTGAAAAGGCCCCTCTGATTGTACCAGCCAGTGAGAGGAGGTTCAGGCTGGGTACTTTTAATAAAGAGTCTAATCATTACATGAACTAAATGAGTGTATATGGTTGTTGTTGTTGTTGTTGTTGTTGTGTGTGTGTGTGTGTGTGTCTCTGTGTGTGTGTGTGTGTGTGTGTGTGTGTGTGTGTGTGTGTGTGTGTGTATGCATACAATCTAGTATTTGTATTATTATTTGCTGATTGTTGTCCTGAAAACTTGCGCTGACCCTGCACTGCACATTTAAATGTTTTCTTTGTTCCCAAGACACCTGACTCAATTAAAACTCTCTTTAATGAGTTTTGATTTGGGGTGATCACACTATGACAAGCACCAGCCTGTACCGTATGCTCTTTATGTGGGCCTATCTGCAAAAGGGTTCAGGAATGATAACCACAATGTCTCTTCACCTCTATAATTTCAGGAAGATATTTTATCCTCTTGAAACCAAAACTATATTGTTGCATGCAGTTTAATCTCTCTCTCTCTCTCTCTCTCTCTCTCTCTCTCTCTCTCTCTCTCTCTCTCTCTCTCTCTCTCTGCTATAGGTAACTAGTACTCAATAGCTAAGTTGAATTCATTAAAGCCAGGAGTAATTCACAATAAATAAAGATATTTGCATTTACGGCATTTGGCAGACACCCTTATCCAGAGTGACTTTAAAAAGTGCTTTGTCATTCACTCATAGAGTGTATCCTGGCCAGCACAGGAGGTTACAGTTAGATAGTATATGTCAGAAGAGAACAGCAAGAATTTTTTCTATATGGTACGTTAAGAGGTCAATGTCTGAATCCTGAGAAGGAGAGGAAATGAGGTGAGATGAAGAAATTGGTGTTATTGGACGAAGACAATGAGTGAAGAATTCAGTGCGAACAGGCATACTGCGTATTGAGGTTTTGTGGTTTTTCTTGCTTGCACCACTAGGTGGTATACTTACTGTTATCGGCGTAGCTCAAGCCTAAGAGCTGGCGCGTTCCAGCAAAACTCCCCACTTGACTGGCAAGAATGCGCATTAAACACAGAAATCATGATAATATAGTTCACGATAATGGGACGCGCATTAAACACAGAAATCATGATAATATAGTTCACGATAATGGGACTGTGTGGTTCTCTGTGACTGGGCATGCATGGGCTTTTGCCATTTCAGTGTTACTAAGAGATACTGACCATTATACATTTCTAGGTGAATAATTTTAAATTATATTAATTTCTGGCCGAATGCCTTCTAAAATCATCTGATCTTTAAATTTACATTTACATTTAGATGATCTTTATATAAATGATACAGCATTATTTACCAAATAAGACAACTAACACTGCCACAGGCCCATGTTTATTGATTTAAATACTTAAAGTCTTTGAAGGAAAGAATGCGAAAGAAGCTTAACTGGAGTCAGGTGTTCAGATGTTCTATTGACTTGTGGATTTTACTTGCCCTGCCACGCGCGCGCGCTCACACACACACACACACACACACACACACACACACACACACACACACACACACACACACACACACACACACACTTTAGGTTCTGCTTAAGGCAATATGGGCAGATAAAGGCACACTTCAGAGGACCTCAGAAGAAAATCTGTTAAACTTCATAAAAAGTCAAGGGATACCAAAGAGTTTGTAAAGGCGTAGGTTTCTATCAGTCCAGAGTCAGGTGGGTAGCCTAAAAACGGAAGAAATTCCGTCTGCTGCTTCTGCTCAACTTAGGAGCAGGTATGCCTGAAAGAACCGTCTAACCGTGCCTTCAGGAAGACAGCTATAGGAGGTCATTCCTGCTCCGCCATACGTCCAAACTTATGCTGTCATCACTGCAAACACAATGCACAGAATGACGTCACACCCCGCAGTCGCATTTAAGTTCCTTTTTATTTAATTATTTCTGGACTAAAAAAATAGTTCCTCCGTGGCTCTCGCTCGTCCTGTCTGTGGGTCTCTCCCCGTCCGTCCTGGGTGAAGGAGTCCTCGTTGTTCTTCGCCATACGAAGCGCCGATCCCAAGCGCACCGTGGCGCACCGTGGCGCGCCGTCGCCGGATACCGCAAACAGCGCGAGCGACCCGTCGTGGGTAGGTCCATAACGCGAGCTGACCCAGACGTGCGTACGCCTAAAGCAGAGCGAGCCGCATCGTACTGAAGGGGATCGATACCTCGCCAAAAGTTGCCGTACAGCCGGAGAGTTGAGGAGCCCCCGCAGTCTTGATCCGGCTGGAGAGAGGTGGTGATCATGTCCAGACACCGCGTGCAGTTTGCGGACCTGACTCCCACGAACGAGCGCAAAGGGAGCCCCAGAACTCACAGTAAGACTCGGAGTTTGCTCAATCTCACATTTCCCCCAAAGTTTGCATTTCGTTTTTATGACCTTGCTTACATACGCTCTCAGTGTCAGTTATGAATATGTTTACTCGTCAGTGTCGTGCGAATCTGGTCATCCACATCACACATGATGTACTTAACGTTGCCTTCGGATTTGTTTTGTCCAGGTGCGTTTTAGTGAGGGATGCAACTGTGCGGTCTAGGCGTCCTTCAAGATGTGAGGCAAGGTTGTGTGTTGCGTTAAGAGAATATATTCAAACGTTGCGCAGAAACGTTTAACAACTCATGTGGTTTTCTTTGCATGCAACAAACTTTGGGTTATTGTTTTGCCTACTTTTAGTAGGTCTGGAAAGTAAACATATCTTAAATCGGTCATCGGTAAGCACTACAGTGCAAAACACACAAGGTTTGATTCCACCGAGGATAAGTTGACTCAGCGCTGGCCTCGTGACATTGGTTATGTTGGCGAATCTCAGCCGGTGGGCCTCGGTTGGTTGACAACCAGTTTAGGACGGTGGGTCTCCATTTGACTGACGTTGGCTTGGGACCAGTTTGGAACGCAGTTTGGGAAGTCGAAATGATTTAGCTAAAAGTTGGCTTGTAATAATATAAACTTTAAGAAGGTGAAACCTATTAGCTAGTTAGAGGGTGTAAGTCCACATTATGCATATTGTATTATGCATGTATTGTATTAGACTGTTAACATGGCCAGCCTATTACCTGCTGCAAAATAGTTTAAGTTAAGACTGCAGTTGTTCAATAAATGACAGACTGTTGAATAAAGATGCAATTTTACACTTTACAAAATGACTCATTGCAGTCACATTTTGTGATGGAGTCACTTAATGGTCAGATCTCACGTTTACTTCCTGTCGGTCCTGGGTTTGAGTCCCGCGTAGGGTGGCTGCCTTCAGCCTTTGTTACACACAGTGTCAGAAGCGGGATGGCGGCGAGGCCCAGGTTGATGAACCCCTGCTGTGTGGGGGTGGTGAAGGGGCATGGGCGACCCCTGATGAGGGGCATGGGCGACCCCTGATGAGGGTCATGGGCGACCCCTGATGGTGTGAAGGCTTTGTGATGGAGACCGTCACTCTCCGAAGGGGAGATTTTGCTCCGGTCACACTCCTCTTCAATAAAAGCAGTCATCAATCAACAGTTTCTCTGCAGGTTTTCACTGGAAACGTCACTGAAAGAGAAAAAGAAATACAACCCACTAGGTCATGTTTTTAGCAAGTGGGTTACTTTCCAAGGCTCCAAACTTTGTATAAATAGGCTAAATTACATCAATAGTAAAATATGCCTTTGTCAAGGACTAGGCATTAATGTGAGAGTTAATATTTATCTAGGAAAAAGACCCAGATAAACATGTTTTAACTCCCCAAATCTAGTCTGCTCTGGTCTTGTATACGTAATACTGGCCAGGACTGCGATGGTCCACCTGAGTCCAGTCCAGCCAGTCCATTTCCGATGCGTACCAGCTAGTTTCGGAGAGCCAGATCCGGTTCGTCTCATGTTCCAAGCGAAAGGGCAGGAAGGTGCTGAAGGAAGTTGTGTGAGCAGGCACAAGGGCTTGAAGCGATGGGTAATCAAAGGCTGCACACACCTTTAAGGGTTTGACACAGCGGGCGCGCCAAGCATGACAATAATATAATGTTAAATTAAAAAACAGCAGAAATGAGGAAAATATTATACAGTCATGTCATAGGCATATCTCTATATTTTGCCGATATTTCTATTATTTAGTTACTTTTTTTACGTGTCTTAGGACACGGAGATGCAGACACATTTACCCACACAGTGCCAGTAAATCTTGGATGTAGATTGCTGTCAACCACTCGCGATCACTCTGTGATACTTCTGTTCTGATTCTATACAGCCACTTTTGCTTCTGCTGTGTCACTGCTTGTGTTGTGCCAGTTAATTAACTTGTCATAATGAATATATTTATGTGCATTGTGAAAATGTGTCCATCTTTGCTGACAATGCATACAGTCGTGGTCACTCCATATACTGACGTATATACGATGTCGATCGGCCGATATGTGTTTGTTTTTTTAATATCGACACTTAAAGCAGTGTGTGTAAGGGCGGTGCCGTCCACATGTGAGTGAGCAGCAGGAGACTTCATTCAGCCTCATGTTCTGGGCCTCAACGTTTCCCTGCTGATTGCCATGATGCCATGAGGACATGAGATGAAGCAGGTTAGGAAAGACCAAGATGAGTTTCCTGGTGAATCAAAGTGAACAGGCAGCACCAGTTGTACCAGTTGTGAAAAAGGACAATGCTGTCGACTTGTGCACAGAACGCAAACAAACAAACAGTGAGTTAGGCCAGAAAAACTGAACGTATGGATTGTGTCAGACACAGGAGCTAAGGGTAATTCTGAATGGAGGGAGAGTGTTCTCAAATATTGGCCTCCGCATACCAACAAGAATGTCTTGAAAACGGGTCAGAAATGCTGTTAACCTTCAATACCCGCAGGGGTTTGTTCATATAGACTTTTGCGATGAGTATGGCAACAACAACAACAAAAAAGATTTCCACAAAATTCTGCAAAGAAAACCTGTTGAAAGGCCTTGATGCAGTGGGATATCTGGATGACCTGCTGGTCACAAGACAGAAAACAAACACCCATGGAACCCATTGGAGCCATCCGACGGTGTTGCTCAGGCTACCGGAGACAGGACTGAGAGTGAAAAGGTGTGAGTTTGGTATAAAGCAGATCGAATTCTTAAGGCATGTGCTGGAGATCCAGGGCATTCCCCAGTGTCCAGGCAAAATCAAGGCAATCCAGCGTACTCCAGTCCATACTTGTGTCAGATGACTTCTGGCTTTTCTTGGGCTGACAAATTATTATAGGAGAGCAGATCAACGTCCGGGCAGGACACCACTCGGCAGGCGCTGTGGCAGGGACAGCCGTGAGAAAACACGAGTCCTTGTACGCTGTCATCTGAAATAACTACTCGGTCCTGCCTGTGTTGTGTCAGTATATGAAAACAAGGAAGTTATTCAGCACACACGAATACGTTTACTCTTGTGCGCGTGCATCCTGGACACAGTTATTTAAAAAATAATCACTGGAAAAAGGGTTTGGAATGGATTGTTGAAGAAAGAACTTTAGCAGATCATTGGTCTTATTGACGACTGAGGGCACGCAGTAAACCGACCAACAATGGCTGCAGCTCGAATACGAAGATGGGCAATTTCCTCAGCATACGATCATCACACTGAACACTGAGTACTGTCCCACTGTGCCTCGGAGAAGCAAGGTAATGCCGATGGCCTTCCCAGGCTCAGACAAAAGTGTTGCTGGAGCAGCAGTTCTGTCCAACAGCATTATATAGTTGGCTTGACATTTTCAGTAGGCTCCATTAAACGCTGACCAACAGCCATGTGCAGTGTGCACAGACTGCATGCCTTCCAAACACATGCAGTGGCAGGGCGGCTTGAAGACAAATGCTTGAAAGCTTTGCACGCGTGCAGAGACGAGCTGTCAGTTACGTGGGGACGCGTCCTTTGGGGTACCCGTGTAGCGATACCAGAGAAACTCAGGAACGTGTGGAAAAGTGACATCTGAAGCCCTACTGAAAGGCAAAGCCCTCGCAGGCAAGCGTACGCGTGGCCTAAGGTTGTCAAGTACGTAAGCAGAGCAAAGTGATTCATGCCAGGTGGAGCCAAAGAAACACGTGCCCTTACATCCCTGGCCAAAGCCGGGAAAGACCGCATGTTGACATCGCCAGTGCCTTCGTGGTTAACCCTTTCACCATACTTGTGGAAGCATACTATATATGCAGGTGGTGTTTATAATGCCTAGCTTTACTGTAAAACTATCACAAGGGTTAGAAATCCATCTGCATTGTATGTCCTTCCAGAACATATCACGGCAGGTGGAGGAGTTGAAATACCTCAGTATCGATTCGATATTCAGCATCGATTCAGAATTTCAGTAGCATTGCTCACGCCACTTGTGCTCCAGGACACCCTGCTTCGATGGCCTTGCAGAGTGACACATGCGAACACTCAAAGCTGGAGCAAACGAGGCTGCACACCCTTGACTTGGCACAGATGACAAGCTGTGTTGCACAACCTCGGATTGCTCTCGCACCTGAAGACGTACTCCCCCACAGACGTGTAGGTACCCGCATGGACTTTATTTCTGCAGGTTTAACTTTTGCTGTCTGTGAAAAGAAATACCTGCAAACGTTTCAGCACTACCAAAAAGCTGCCGACTGACCTCTGTGGACGACACTGTACAAAATACTCCAGAGAGTGGGGGAGGGGGAGGGTTGGGTCAAATGGATTCCTGCATTAATAATAAAACAAACAGCACCTTGTAAAGTAAATGTTGCAGACACAGATTAAACTCTGGCAGTTCATCTAATAACTATCAGACTCAACTCTTCACCTTCAAGAAGAAGACTTAGACATTCAGTGTAATACTTCTATAACACTCTCTAATACTCAGAGTAAGCGCCATTACTTCAAGGTTCAGAGTCTACCAGAAAGGTTTGACCCTAAGAAAAGTCTACAGTGGCAAAAGTAGAACAGTTACATGAACAAGTAGGCAAGGACAGTTAAGGACTGATGAGGACAGTTCCATCTTGCCAGTAATGGAAAACGCAGAGGAACAGAGAAGTTTATGTTCTTTAAAGTACGGACAAGTTAGCATAACTTACTGTTACTGCACATTGCCTTCATTTTGAAAGCTTTGAGCTTTGCGAAATGTAAACGACCGGGCGCAGTGCATTTTGGGATACTTCTGTTAGTCAAGAAGGCAAACCAAGAATAATGAGGACCGATGTTGCAATCACTTATCCGTCTGCAGCCTTATGATTAATACACAACATTTACAAATTTAAAAAAAAATACAAAAACCCAGATGTGCATTTTTGGTCTGTTTTTACTTTTCCATAGGGAAGGACCGAAAGGGAAAGTTTTGCAAGAGTGTTTTATACGTTATACCTTTTTTATTATTGGACAATGTCAGTATCCATTTCCTGGGTAAATTGTAAGGTTAATTAACCTGTATTATTTCATAATTTTGGTGTTAGGTAGTTCTTATTTCTGAAAAGGCAATAAGGAATTGGCCCTTGAAGAAGTCACATTGGTCGACCTATACTATATGGTAATATTGTAAATGTATATTTGAAAGTAATTTATACTTAACACCCTGATACAACTACAATTTATTATTCATCCAAAATGTAAATATCTTAATTATTATCCAATACACACAGCGATGAAGAGAGAGAGTCTATATGCTGTTCGTAATCACGATCTTGCTCGTCATTTCAGTCGCGACTGCGCTGTACATTACTGTACGTGACTAATGGACGCTGGCATTTGTTTGCATGTGGGGCATGGTTGGCAATCCTGATGAACAGCATGTCCTTGTCTGCAGCCGTGATAATCTTTGGAAAGCTGGCATCTTTCCCCACAGCCGAAGGCCGAGAGGGAAGGTGAAGACCTGCAGGTGGATGGAATACTGTAGGAGATCAGAGATCCTCACATTTAAGTGACACCACTAATAAGACTTTGGACATCAACAATCTCAAAGACTTTGTTGAATCGTAGTTGCATGTAAGGCATGTTGCATTACATTATGGCTCAGACATGTATGACCGCAGTACTAATTCACAAACAAGCTTTTACGTGCCTTAAATCTTGTTTGGTGTATATGGAGGTTTGGCATGTCTGCTGAATGTAGGTATTATATGTGCAAGGGACTGCATCCTTGCCTATACTGCAGCTTTGATTGCTTTGTGAGACTACTTGACCTCTATGCTGCTCATAGGTGGTTCTGGCTTTGAAATAAATTAGTTTGAATGGATTTAAATTTGGCACTCATCAGTTGAACTCAGCAAAGTGACAGGAAGATGGATTCTAGTGTGTGTGTTTGTGTGTGCGTGTGCGTGTATGTGTGCGTGTGTGTGTGTGTGCGTGTGTGTGTGTGTGCATGTGAGAGAGAGAGAGAGAAAGAGAGAAAGTATGCCTAGATGTGCACTCTTTTTTGGATAGGGCAAAAAAAATGCTTAGCCCATCTCCATGGTGACAAGTTGATTGGCAGGCCATCTGGGGACAAACAGTGTAGGACTGCTACCTCTGCAAAACCCATCAGGCATTGTGTGTATGTGTTTATGTATATGTGTGTGTGTGTGTGTGTGTGTGTGTGTGTGTGTGTGTGTGTGTGTGTGTGTGTTTAAAACTAAGGGGAAGAGGATACAGTGTTTGTGCATTCTTGTGCATGTGTGATCCAAAAGAGGGGATTCATCTGTCTCTCAGTCAGGCCATGTCTGCCAGAAGTGAGGGAGGGGGGAAAGAGAGAGAGGGAGAGGGAGGGAGAGAGGGATGAACAGAAGGAGAGGGAGTAAAGGGTAGAGGGGTAGAGGAAGACTGGGAGATACAGGGAGAGACAAGGGGCGGGGGAGGGGGTAAATCAGTAAGCTTGGGTCACTTAGAGGATTTGTGTATGGCTGACCAGATTACCCCATCAGCCCCTCCACCCTGAAATACACACACACACACACAATTAAACTTTTAAATGTGCACATTCAAAAGACTAATTTACGTTCCTTTGTGTGACTACACTTCTCTCAAATACCCAAAACCTTATCTCAGAGTTTACTAGCAGAGATTATGGTGAATTCATATGAATTACACTTAGATTTTAGCAGCGGCATCATACTTTTCTTTGGGCTCCTATAGAAACTAAACACTGGTGTGTGTCCAGCTGTAGAAATCTCTAACTCTAGGCCCACTAAATAATAACTTCATGTATCAACTGGGAATCACTTGTGAGCTGGTCGTGACAAGCTGATGGAATGTAAACACACTGACAGTATCAGACCACCTCTGGGAGAAAAGTAAGGTATTTTCCCAACTCACAGAATGCATGTTCACTCACTGTGTGATTGACAAAAGCAAACGTTTGCTTTAATATTTTGTGTTTTCATGCAAATTCTGTGATCAAAAAATATACTTTGGAATTACTGCCACTTAATCAGCAATGAATGAACAGGCTTCTTGTATATTGTAGTTGTTATGGTCTTTTGGTCCAAGCAGTGTAGAGTACTTTGCCTTCCTGACGTTTAAGTTTACGGGTGGTCTCTAGAGGACGTGGGAAAGGTTCCAGGCTGAGACATGGCGTACAGACGGAGCGAGAGGGTGGTTGCTGGTTCTTTTCTCCTTTATTTCTAGTAAGAGGAGCACGTGACTTCCGGCTGGATTTTCCCATATCTGTATGAAAACCAACCTCAATCCATTTTAGCCAACCAGGAATGTATTAGAACCAGAAATATAAAGCCTGCTTTCACCCAAATGGGTGTGCATGCCTGGGTGTGTGTGTGTGTGTGTGTGCGTGCGTGTGAGTGTGTCCAACATTACAGATGATGAAGTGGTTGGAGTGTTTGATTCCTAACAGAACAGTGTGTTCAGGCGGGAACGCAGACGGTCTCATTGCTGTGTCGATATCTCACGCTCGTGTGGGTCAAGTCAGCCCACAGCCTGCAGCCACACAATAACCTTTCACAGCGTAGGAAACCAAACGGCAAATAACAAGTAGTGTTATAAGAGACCTCCAAGGCCAGGAGCTTCAACTGGCTCATGTTACAGCAGGGAAAGAAGGTGTTAACCCAGAAGCGGACATGCCTAAATCAACGCTCGTCTTTGGTTTTGCAAGCACAAAGTCAGTTTTACTAAGCTACTCATTTAGCTCGTGAGATCTCAGGCTTTGCTTTCTCTTCTAGTGCTCATATTTTGGCTTCTTTCTCACTATCTTCTTTCTTTTGATAAGGACTGCGTTCACTTCCTTATCACAGTCTTTAAGTCACATGGCCCCAAACCCACAGATGGCTTGCTTTGGTGAAGCTGCCGAATGCATGGGGAGTCTCGGCTAAGTTCCCATCTCCGCTTCTCAGCGGGGAGCAGAAAGGAGCCGGGGAGGGGGTGAGGAGAGAGAGAACTTAGTGAGCAGGGCCCGTGCTACTGCTCAGAGACGCAGACCTTTGAAAGCTGACTTTCATTTCAGATGGGGCCAATGCAGTGATTATATGTGTGTATGTTTGGTTTAGGAAGTATATCGATCTCTGTTCTGGCATCAGGTCTGAAGTGTTTATGCATTTTTCTGTTCGCGCCATTAACAATAAATGTTTTAAACCCCAACTGAATGTCCCAGCTGGGGAGATAGAGTTGGCAGACATGAACATTAGTAAGACGATGTCAGTTTGCCTCGGCTTGAATATTGAGTATTGATCTCATTTGTCTCACTTTGGCAACATGTTTCCTTTTCTCTGTTCTGGGATCAGGTCTATACATTTGATTTAGGAAGCATATGGTTTTAATATGCCTGCTTGCCTTAGCCTAGTCTTGTAGCTTCCAGCAGGTTCAGAAAGAAACTTTAGAATTTTCCCTTCAGGCTCATCTCACATAGTAAAAGATTTGTACAGTGTCATAACTATGTCACAGGGAGAGGAAGTGTCCAGGCACATCAGTCCCTAACAGGTATTTCATAGCAACAGTCTGTGTGAAGTTAGTTGTTAAGCAGTTGTAGAATAAGACTTCTTCTCAGTGGATATGTAGATTTGTTTGCTAATACGTGTTTATGAAAGCCTGGTTGTGTGTCTCACAAGTGAGAGGGTTAACTGCTGCCAGCTGTTATATTGAGCAGACAGCCTGGCAGTCAGTGAGACAAAGCTGAAAGATTAGTTTCAGGACGAGGTTCAAACCAGCTGTGTCTCACTCTCATTTATGTCGGGATATTGGAACCCATACTTGTTTAAGCCTACCAATGTGTAGCTTGTAAAAATAACAGAATGGCAGCATTATCATACTGGCTGTTGAACTTATTGAAGTAATGTCACATTACTCACACATACATACAAAGTCACTACCCTGTAGGTTCAACCTTTAGAGTGTGTGTGTGTGTGTGTGTGTGTGTGTGTGTGTGTGTGTGTGTGTGTGTGTCTGTGTGTGTGCGTGTGTCCCCTGTTTGATTTACAAACCCATCCAAATTAAAAGAGTAAATAACAGAAAAAACAAACAAGTAAGCTCAGCATGCACTAAGATGACACACATGCACACACACCCACACACACAGAGTGGGTGGAGAATGGTTTGACAGAAATAATTTGTTCAATAATTCTTGTTAGTAAAAGTGGTGTGTGTGTGTGTGTGTGTGTGTGTCTAAAACATCAGGAGAATGGAATCTTCTCTTGGTCAATACCCACAAGCCCATCCTAAAAGTGCGACTGATTTGAGGTTTTGAAAGTGGGCGGGGATCGTGGTGGAGCTGTTTGGTACAGAATATGCTGATTGGTTATATCTGGGCAGCTGGGACTGACTGCAGAATATTAGAGGTCAAAGCAAAGGTCCTGTAAAGAGAGAGAGTGCTGAGTACAAATGCACAGTGAATATGCACTTATACATGTATTACCACACAAAAACACAGTTGATTAAACGAAGGTGGAATAAAGTTAAACCAGCTGTTTGTGGGAATGTGCGTGCACGGTGTGTGTGTGCGTGTACGGTGTGTGTGTGTATGTGTGTTTGTGTGTGTGTGTGCGTGCGTGACAGACTGTCAGTTTACTTAATCTTATTTAAGCCTGTTTATGCCTTTAAATTACTGGGTGCCAGGATTCTGGTTAATTAAGAACTGGGCTTCTACACATTATGGTGTTAAGAGACAGCGATCTCTGAAACTTGAGACACACACACACACAGACACACATAGACACACATACACACGCACACACACACAGACACACACACAGACACACACAGACACACACACACACACAGACACACACACAGACACACACACACAGACACACACACACACGCACACACATACAGACACAGACACACACACACACCCAAACATACACACGCACACACACACACACACACACACACACACAGACACACACACACACGCACACACGCACGCACACACACACAGACACACACAGACACACGCACGCACACACACACAGACACACACACACACACACACACTGTGAGTCAGTAAGGGGGTTTTATCAGAATCTTGTCCCAGCAGCACAGGGACATCAAGATGTCTGCAGTATCAATTGAAACTGCAGATTTGCTAAGTGCTTCAGAAACCCAGAAGCTGGAGCTGATGATGACTAAGTGAATTATGGTGGAGCAGATATGACCGGTTTGCTGAAGTAAGGATGATGAACTGTAGATAGTATGAAGTGAAAGCTGAAGCCTTGTTACAACACATTGTCATTTGCATATAATTCTTCAACCTCTCACCAGTGACATTCAAATATAAATGAAACTGCTCCTAATATAAAGTCCTTAAGGAACACCATTTTTATCTCAGTAAATCTGAACTTTTACATGGTGATGTATCCATATGGTTACATCCAAACCAGTTTCAGGCATCTTAGTTGTAACCCTCAGCATTCTTTGTATTGCAGAGTCCACAGTGCAGTGCCCACAGTGTTAAACATATTAGATCATTCAATAAAATGCAGATAAGTTTTCATTATAGTCAAGGGTGCCCACATTATCATTTCTGAAAGTAATAGCACATGGATTCATGTGTCCTGATACTGAGTAACTGACTAATCCTAACAAAGTTTAAAGATAGCTTTTCTATCATTAAAGTACACTTTAAGGACGTTCCCAAAGGTTTCAATATTTTTTAGAAATGCAAGAGAGGAAAAAGCGCGTATGTTCCCTGTCTCATTAAATTAAGAATATGTTTGAGATTAGCACTGCTAAGATTAAGGGCCCTAATCCTGTTACGTCATCATGGGTCAACCCTCTGGGATGTACAGAAAACAAAGCATCCTAACTGAGCTCTGAGGGAAAGCTGGTGTTTGCGAATAACTGCATGGCTACATAATGCAGCTCTTTCACCCTTTACTTCTGTAGCCTTACATTAGGAAGCATAAACAGAGGGCAGAGAAGATCGCGTGTTGAAGAACTTTATTCAAAATACTTTGAAGATATTTACTTAAAGCACTTTCCAAGATTTGTTTATTTGTTTGACCTTAAGTTAGAATGGCCCTACTATTATAACTGGGGTCAGTACTGGAATTATTGAGGGCTTAAAGATGCGGAGAGTTTACTTTAAGGAGATTAGGAAGCATGATTTCACTTCTCCTGTTGTTTCTGAGCCACGGATGACCTGGCAGAAGGATCTCAGATTGTAGTTAACCTTGTTAACCCTGGAAATGAAATGGATGAAGGTCAGGTTTGGGAGGGAGAGACATCACTGGATGTACATTTGTGAGGTTTATTGTTGACAGCAGTGTCAATTAAGGGTCATTTAATGAGATCCTTTACTGCAGTGTTTCAATTTTGAGATGAATTGTATCAAATGAAATACACTACCGAACTTTTGTTGTTTTGGGAAGATTCAAATCTCCAGCAACCGTAGAAACTCCCTAAAGATAATATTGCCTCAAACGCATTCTTTGGGACATAAGCCAAATCAAACATAGGTTGTTTTTGTATTTTTTTCTTGATTGATGAATATGTGGAATTTTTTAAATAACACACGCATAGGACTAGCTAAGGACTAATGTACAAGATTTAGTATGTTGTATGTTTAGTATCATTAGTATGTTTAGTATCATTAATATTAATGATATGTTTTGCACTTGAGTTATTTTTAATATTAGTTTTATGATGCAAATGTATGAATAATTTATTGCAACTCACTTTTAACATAGTAAATTACAGATATATGATGTCAACACTGCTGGATTAAGTGGCGTGTAAGGCACATGGGTAAAGCACATGGCTCACAAAGATAAAACTTTAACCTTACGGTTTTATATCACACATAAAATTTAAAATCACAGACTAATTAAGCTGAAGTTCTACAGCAAAGCGGAGGAATAATTATGGTTGATGATCAGCGTTTTCCTGAAGTAAGTGGCAGAGGTGTTACTCGTGTTGGTAGTTACTCAATGAGGACGGTTGTGTCTGAATATCACAAGCAGTAGCCTCTCCCACCTCCACAGATACTCTGCTTCTCCTTTAGTCTTTGGCTGCGTTTTGGTTTCTCCTCTGTCCAGCACAGCTTCTGTTATGGTGAATGGTACCCTCGGTTTGTATATTTTCAACTCTTTGTCAACATGTTTGAAGTTATTTTCATCTTTTTCAGGTGCCTCCTCTGGGAGAGGGCTAGGAAATAATCCCGTGCTCCTCTAGCAGTTTAATATCAACAACGTTTAGGAAAACACCAACGCTCTCGCGACGTTTTATTGTGTTTGTCAAAGAAAAATCTCTAATCACAGACAGTGACCAGAGGTTCCATCACATTTATTCATTCCCCAGAACAGCTAGTTCAGTCTGCTCTAACCAATGGCCATCGAAGCACTCATAAAATACACACAGTACCATTTACAGCTAACACCAGTAAATGCATGAGACACACATGTTTTTAGCTTAACATTTCAACCCCCCATCCCTGAGCACAGTGGTCACAGTGGCTATCACTCATGCAGTTGACCACTGATGCACATGGATTTCCCACTACATTTAGGTGACACTTATATCCAAATTGACTTACAATTCTGACTGAACACAACTTGAATAACTGAGGGTTAAGGGATTTAACCAACAGTGGTAACTTGGTAAATGTGAGGTAAAATGTGGGGGAGATGTGAGGTAAAATGTGAGGGAGATATGAGGTAAATGTGAGGTAAAATGTGAGGGGAATGTGAGATAAATGTGAGGTAAAACATGAGGGGGATGTGAAGTAAATGTGAGGTAAAATGTGACAGATGTGAGGTAAATGTGAGGTAAGATGTGAGGGGCATGTGAGATAAATGTGAGGTAAAACATGAGATGGATGTGAGGTGAACGTGAGGTAAAATGTGAGGGAGATCTGAGGGGGATGTGAGGTAAAATGTGAGGGGATGTGAGGTAAAATGTGAGGGAGATGTGAGGGTGATGTAAGGTAAAATAGAGGTATATGTGAGGTAAAATGTAAGGGAGATGTGAGGTAAATGTAAGGTAGAATGTGAGGGGGATGTGAGGTAAAATGTGAGAGAGATGTGAGGTAAATGTGAGGTAAAATGTGAGGGAGATATGAGGTAAATGCGAGGTAAAATGTGATGGGAATGTGAAATAAATGTGAGGTAAAATGTGAGGGGGAAGTGAAGTAAATGTGAGGTATAATGTGACAGAAATGTGAGGTAAAATGGGAGGTAAGATGTGAGGGGCATGTGATTTAAATGTGAGGTAAAATGTGAGGTGGCTGTGAGGTATATGTAAGGTAAAATGTGAGGGAGATGTGAGGTAAAATGTGAGGGTTGCGAGTTGGTGTAGATTGTGAGAATGTGAAGAAGATGAAAAGGAGTGACTGTGGTTCAGTAAAGAAGAGAAAGGGACCAAACAGAACCACCATCTCTCTCTCTCTCTTCCTTCCTCCACAGTCTGTCCTCCTCTTCTCCCTTCCTGTCTGCTCTCTATCCCCCTGCCGGAACTTCCTTTGTGCCCCTTTCTCTCTCTCTCTCTCTCTCTCTCTCTCTCTCTCTCTCTCTCTCTCTCTCTCTCTGTCTCTCTCTCTCTCTCTCTCTCTCTCTCTCTCTCTCTCTCTTTTTGGGTGTGTGTATGTGTGTGTGTGTGTGTGTGTGTGTGTTCCGCCCCTGTCCTGTGAGAGTTCATCAGTTCACTGCAGTCTCCGGTGCATGAGTAATCATCCACAGACCAAAACACTCTGTCTGGTGTCTCTTGCTTTCATTAGCACCTCTGGGGTCTGTGTGTGTGTGCATGTGTGTGTGTGTGTGTGTGTGTGTGTGTGTGTGAATGTTTGTGTGTGTGGGGGGGGAGGGGTGTTTATGAGACTAAAGAGAGTAGGATGAGGTCTGAAGTGAAGTAAGAAACATATATGCACACATGCGCTTTATGACATATGACACCCAAAGTCAGACTGTGTCGGTTTACATGTGTGTGTGTGTGTGTGTGTGTGTGTGTGTGTGTGTGTGTGTGTGTGTGTGTGTATTTGTGGGACAGGGGGTCGACAGAGTACACACCCATGTCAGCCGGTCAAACAGTCAGGGATAGTGCGACCTCTTACTTCACATCTAAAGTACTGTGGCGATGAGAAACATATGTGATTCTGCTGTTAATTACCAAGGATGTTAGAATTTAGAGTTTCTGATCATCACTAAAGCTTTTATGCCTGACAGAGCTTTGTGTTCGATTCTTTAAAGTAAAGACTGTGGTCTAGGGCTGGGCAATACTGTAAAAAAAATTGTAACTTGATTTTTCAAACTCATGGACAATTCTTGGTTCTCTGTTTTTTTTAAGTGTTTAAATAGTGCAATTGGACAATTTAATTCAAAGGTTTTTTTATTCGAATGGACTTTGAATGTGAAAAAAATATATAAACAGCACAATGTATAACAGGCACGTAGTGAAAAAATTCTGTTAAATATCCTTAACAAACTCAAAATTGTGTAAGTATAAAACCAATTTTATTTTTAGTTATTAACATTCAAGAACACCTTTCTCGATCATGTCAAATGTCTCCACATTAGAAACGTCCTACACGTGGGAGCTCTTCATGTCAGATATGGACATGAAAACATGGAAACACCAGAAAATGAGGGAGCTTACAACTCTTGCAACTGTTTGAGGGCGACTTGTATTTTTGTCTGTCGTAGCCTGTGCGCGCAAACAGATCGAACGAGCTGCTACTTTTGGTTGCAAGTGACTTTTCGACATAACTTACACTTTGCATGAATATATTGGACATTTCAATCACAGTTTCAATCCGGTCACAGTTTCCCACTTTTTCCCACAGTTCCGCACTTTCTGTGCGGCTTTGTTTTAGTTTTAGTTTCGTTTATGTGTCCGCCCTTGTCTCGTGTTTTGTATATAACTGCCCTTCACTTTTGCACCTGTGTCTCCTTCCGCCCTAATCCATCTGTGTATCGCACCCCTGTCGTGCTATCTTGTGTCGTCGGTCATTGCTGTAATATTCGGGCTTGGTATCATATCTCCGGGTGTCACTCTGATACGGTTTTCTGGCTAAGCGTATTTGGACTGTATTAAGGTTCATTAGAACAGGCTTGCCCCGAATAAACGTCGCTCATTACCGCATATGCATCCTGCGTCCGCTCACTTTATGTCATAATATCACTAAAGTGATGTTTCCACCTTTCTTTTTTACGAACTGGGGCCTGTTTTCATCGTTATGTGAGTTTTTTTTTTAACAACCTCGATCATCACATCTTGAAAATCGCGTTAAAACGTTAAAAATCCGAATTAATCGTGACATCGTCCAGCTCTACTATTGACATTATTAGCGAACCGATTCATAATCCTGCATCGCCTTTTTGTGGTAGTAATTTTGCATAAGCGTGTCGGAATGTGTGTGTTGGTCATTCAGGGTCAGGTCCTGCTGTGCGCGTGTGTACTCAGCAGATCCTCATGACCGCGCGTGCTGACTCAAGCTCTCAGTGCTGCGTTGTGCGTGACGGTAGCTCTCGAGCTCTTATGGGCATAATTAAACAGGAGCACAAAAAGGCTGCCTAATTACAAGTGACTAATGAAGCTATTCTGTGAGCAAGGCTGAATGAAAGACTGGGAAATGTTCAGATGATCATTAATTAATGATTTCCTTTTCTATTATTGCTGCTGACTGAGTGCCGTCACCTCCATCTCTCCGAGGTCACTCACTGGAAGAACAAATGAGAGTACAGTCCTGATCTCTTTCTATGGATGTTAACTGGGATATCGGGAGTGGAAAGAATGACTCCCTGGTTGCTGCCTCATTGCCTTTGTACTGCTGTGGCTAAAAGTCTTTACATCAGGTTGGCTGTTTGTTTACTCACATTTATATTTTCTCTGTTTGTTTACTTACATTTACATTTTCAGCATTGAGCAGACTTACAAAAGTGCTTTGTCATTTACTCATATAATTTATATTAGCCAGTACAGTAAGTTACAGTTCAAGATACCATTGAACTAGAATAAAGTTGAAATACAGGGATCAATGCTGATGACTAGAAGTGCAAAACAAATATAAGCTCCGTAACAGACATCAATAAGTGCAATAAACAGTACGTTACGATAAGTACTAGGGTTAGAAGTGCAAAACAAACATAAGCTCCGTAACAGACATCAATAAGTGCAATAAACAGTACGTTACGATAAGTATTAGGGCTAGAAGTGCAAAACAAACATAAGCTCCGTAACAGACATCAATAAGTGCAATAAACAGTACGTTACGATAAGTACTAGGGCTAGAAGTGCAAAATAAACATAAGCTCTATATCAGACAGCGACAAGTGCAGTAACAAACAATGCTAAACAACTTGTTTACTTGTTTGTTTGCCACAGTGCAGTGACATTCTAGACATAATTTACGCAGCATTGGTCTGCTGAGCAATTTATGGAGTTATCCAGCCTCACCACAAGCATTTCAATGCAGGAATGTCCTGTATGTTTATGCAGATGACAGATAAACCTGACTTGACTTGACTCACTACTTCACTCTTGCACACCAGCTCTAACATCACATTTGAATTAAAAAAACCAACACTATTAAAAATACATTTTATTTTAATTATGTAAAGGTTTACAGTGTTTCTAAGCCCTGTAAAGGAGAGTTATTATATAATAATGAGCTTTTTTAAGAAAAATTCAGCCCCTGGCTATAGTGTTAATTATTCTCTGTAATCACTAAGGGCCTGACGTTTGCATCAGGAGTCATGGAAGGTGACAGATGTAGTTAAATATTATGGGAGAAAGACAGTTTTCGGCTTTAAGGGTCAGTAGAAATGAAGTGACAGACATTTTATTGTAGATAAAGTGGGAAGAATTATGAAACAGTCATAGTAAGAGCTCCAGCCACTGCGTTTCACAGCTTGGTGGAGGTTATACCAGACCATCTGTCTGGCTGTAAGTCAGAGTCGTCAAGCCAGTAGTTGGTAAATTGTTGAAAGTGTCATGTGCTGATCAAATGTATCCTATTCACTGCATCTCATAATTCATACATTTGTTTTCAATAAAAAAAAATCGAGCTGTATTAGAATACATTCTTGTAAAGCATGTTTTACATTTCAGCATCTAACAGTTAAAACACATGGGATAAGAAAATAAGCAAATAAATGAATAATTCCAAAATAACACTCATTTCTGCATATCCTTTAATTATCATATCTGCATATCCTTTAATTATCATATCTGCATAGCCTTTTTGGTAAAATAAGAATAAACATATAAAAATATTACCATAATGGAATTTTACACTCTGTGAGTATGAACTGAATGTCAATATTTGACGTAAACAATAAAAAAAAGAGAAAACTTTCCATGAAAAATGGAAACATTCCAGCCTCTATGCCATCGGATGTGAACTGATTGGTCAGAGCGCAGTAAGTGACTGAACGAGTGTGGAAGCCAGTAAATCCTGCCTCATACAATCACCACGGAAGACTTTCTCTGATGAAACTCCTAACGTCCTCCTTGTCCTGCTGCTACAGCATATACAGTACGGCAAGGAGAATGTTGATGCTACTCTCCGAGGACTTACTGTGTGCTGTACACGTGCAAGATTTCAGATCCCTGCCCCCTTTCAGATATTTCAGATATAAATCAACCAGCAAAAACAGCAATATTTTAGCAACTGTAAAAAAAAAAAAAAGACTGGAAAATGGAAAAGGGATGCTTTTCAGTATTGAAATGCACTGTGTTTCATAAATGATTGAAATTGAAATTAATAAACCATAATTAATTGCAATTCTTTAATTAATGAAAAAAAAAAAGTTTTTAGTACCATTTCACTAGTAAGGTGATCAGGGTTCCAACAGAGAGATCCAAATTTTCAAACAGACATAGAGACCAACATTGAAGGAATTCAATTCAAGATAGCATTCACATATTTTTTTCCTCTCTGAGTGCTGCCCTCTAGTGACCTGGAGTTCAGAGGACAGTGGGCTCTCTGGTCTGGGGCATTACCTCCTTGTAATGCAGAACAATGTAATGCAGGTCGTGACATCAGCAGTGTTGAGTTTGTACTGACACCTGCAATGTTGGGTTCGTATTGACACCTGCAATGTTGGGTTCGTATTGACTCCTGCAGTGTTCGGTTCGTATTGACTCCTGTAGTGTTGGGTTCATACTGACTCCTGCAGTGTTGGGTTCGTATTGACTCCTGCAGTGTATGGTTCGTACTGACTCCTGCAGTGTATGGTTTGTACTGACTCCTGCAGTGTATGGTTCGTACTGACTCCTGCAGTGTTGGGTTCGTATTGACTCCTGCAGTGTATGGTTCGTACTGACTCCTGCAGTGTATGGTTCGTACTGACTCCTGCAGTGTATGGTTCGTACTGACTCCTGCAGTGTATGGTTCGTACTGACTCCTGCAGTGTTGGGTTCGTATTGACTCCTGCAGTGTATGGTTCGTACTGACTCCTGCAGTGTATGGTTCGTACTGACTCCTGCAGTGTATGGTTCGTACTGACTCCTGCAGTGTTGGGTTCGTATTGACTCCTGCAGTGTATGGTTCGTACTGACTCCTGCAGTGTATGGTTCGTACTGACTCCTGCAGTGTATGGTTCGTACTGACTCCTGCAGTGTATGGTTCGTACTGACTCCTGCAGTGTATGGTTCGTACTGACTCCTGCAGTGTTGTGTTTGTATTCCTGTCTTTGACATCTCGTCTTCTCAGATGCCTGGGGAAGTTTTTACTCGTTGCTGTGGAAAAGGTAAAAAGTGTCCTGGGGCATTTCTCAGTTGTGAATTATGAAAATGTGATGTCATCGTGAGCCAAAGCATGCAAGAGGGAGCAGAAGAGCACAGTGTCTCTTTACATGGCTGAAAGTTCAGATTTATTTGGATGCCGCTGGGATGATACGTGTTCGCTCAAGCCTGGTCGTTACAAATGAGAATGAGATCTTCACAGTGTGTGTGTGTGTATGTGTGTGTGTGTGTGTGTGTGTGTGTGTGTGTGTGTGTGTGTGTGTGGGAAAGAGAGAGTGACATTTTAATACGTGCAAAAACCAGAATACTCTTAATTGCAGTAGCATCATTCTACAGCAGTCAAAGGACGGAAGCCACGGTGTCATAAATCTCCTGCAACAGGACAATTTGCAATCCAGTAATCCACTATGAAAAACCCTATCTGCAATATGTAAACTATCTTATGAATGCAATGCATTCAAGTGTTCAGTGTGAATATAAACAATATTTTTTGTTTGTTTTACTTTTTGCCCTTTTAATCCAGTAATATATTCAACATTTCACATTAACAATTCCCTTCCGTCACTTTTATCTGAAAAAAAAAGCATATAGTATTTTTAGATAAAAATCCAACTCTGAAATCCATCTGTACTGTTAACACTCCAAAAGCACAGTGTCAGCGATAGAAACACAGTGTCAGTGCTAGAAACACAGTGTCAGTGCTCCAAACACAGTGTCAGTGCTCCAAACAGTGTCAGTGCTCCAAACACAGTGTCAGTGCTAGAAACACAGTGTCAGTGCTCCAAACAATGTCAGTGCTAGAAACACAGTGTCAGTGCTCCAAATAGTGTCAGTGCTCCAAACAGTGTCAGCGCTAGAAACACAGTGTCAGTGCTCCAAACACAGTGTCAGTGCTCCAAACACAGTGTCAGTGCTAGAAACACAGTGTGAGTGCTCCAAACACAGTGTCAGTGCTAGAAACACAGTGTGTGCTCCAAACACAGTGTCAGTGCTCCAAAC
>NC_049544.1:2032500-2035000 GCF_013358815.1 Electrophorus electricus | reverse complement strand
TGGTGTTTGTCCAGTAGTATTTGTCCCATAGTGTTTGTCCAGTAGTGTTTGTAGTGGATTAATTTTACAGAGTCTAAATAACTGTATACTCAATGCCTGCACTGCTCTTATTCACTGTGAGGGTAAGCAGTCACACAGGGAGACCTGTCACTGTTGTATGCCCACCACTTTGTATAGAGGCTTACTGACTGAGGGAATATTTCCCATTGATGTGTGTGTACAGTATGCATGTGAGTGTGTGTGTGTGTGTGTGTGTGTGTGTGTGTGTGTGTGAGAGAGCGAGAGAGAGAGAGAGAGAGAGAGAGAGAGAGAGAGAGAGAGAGAGAGAGAGAGCAAGAGAATGGTACGTGGAGAGGACATGGTATTTGGAGAATATGTGCAAATGTTTATGAATAACTAGGTTTGATCTGGACTTTAGTCAATTTAGTAAATTTACCTTGCATTTACTAATATCTGCTTTGTACCACCAAAAGTTATCAAATGCAAAATTCCAAGTCTACTCAAAACCTACCTACTTACAGCACCCCCAGATCAAATCATTTTATTTAGATTTAAAACTCCTCAAATTCCAGTGATGTGCCATAATCCTTAGAGAGCTGATACTAATGTCTTTCATCTGCACTTACTCTCACAGAAACATCTGGACAAAAAAATATCTCCCTCCCTTCTACCTGTGCCATGTACGAGAGATAGCAAAACAAACAAGACTTTGTTTATCGGTAGACGGCCATCTTAAACTGCTCTGGGAGGCCCCTGAAAGGTAAAATGGTTCAGTCTGGTCTTCAAGGCCAATATACTTGCTTGTGAAAGGCTCGGACAGGGTGGACGTAGGGAAGAGAGAGGGATAGCTCTATTCTCAGTAAACTCCACAGCCAAGGTGCTTTTGGTTCCTCGTGGTTGGGACAGTGAGAGGTTAAGAGGAGCGCAGAGAGAAGAACCAAACGGTCTGCTGCCCCTGGGACCGGTGTCTGAACGTACTGAATGTCACTATGAAGGCAGGAAGGCCTCAAAACCCTGATGGATGGTTTGCTGGTCACCATGGCAATTTTTTAAATGAAAAACTCCCTCCTTAAAAATGAAAGAAACACACACAATATAGAAAGTTTCAGAACTTTTCTCAGACTAAGTGTACTTTAGGCGTAGCAGAGTTTAACTGCTATAGAGCACATGAATACAAGCAGCCAAAAAAAACCCCCACAATACACAAAGATTTCTAGACTGTTTGCCTGTGAGTGTGTACATGTATTCATGTATATAGACTACAATCTATCACCAAGCCTGGCAGGTGTAGCTCACGCTCACTGAGTGTAAACCAGGATGTGACTGATGTAGGTGGATTGCTACTTTAATCTGATGCCTGTGTGTGTGGGTACAGGAATGAGCTTGCCATAGCTAGTCTAGTCTAATCCATCGCAAGAGAGCCACACCACATTACACAGACTCATTCCCCATGCAACGGGACCCAACGGACCATGACGCCCTCTGGACGGCTTCCGTTGGTCTGATGAAGATGAAAGATTGGATGAAGAGTGTGATCCTTTCATAAACGTGCTGAGATGTCGAGTGCGGGAGGCTGCTTGCTCCTGAGGGTGAGACCTTTTGCATAAAAACATGGCCAGATGGGAGAAGGAGTTGGATTTAATTAGGGAGTGCTCTTTGCTATATCTTAATCTCTGCTCATCTCAGATTATAAAGTGAGGAAGGTGAATCCAGCACGGGCCCATCTGAAGTATCTATGGCGATGTTGGTCCCGCTAAGCTCTCGCGGTGCAGCTCTGCTCACCGAGAGACACGGCTTGCGTTTAGGATGAATTTTAACGCCATCGTCGGAAGAGAGGGGGTGTCCAAACAATGAGAATTACCCCAGAAGCATGAAATTATCTTGTCCATGTTTAACTATTCTGCTAAGAAGTCTCAGGCCCAGACATTTGTCAGCCTGCAAGGCACGGAGCCTCTCAGCTAATGAACAGCTCCCAGGTGACCCCCATCTATGATGGAATCTCGTCAATGTTTACTGTTGGGAAGGCTGGGAGTTGGGGAGGTTGGAGGGCAGAGAGTCTATCGTTTAGCGTTAGGAGACATCCTTTGTTTGAACTGGAGAGTGTTGGGGTGGGGGGGGACTGGTAACAGAGAGGGGCGGTGCCGAGGTACTCCTCTCCACTTCAGGAATGTTCCACAATCCTTTGCACTGAGATCATAGGTTGTGTGGTCGTCATGGCAGCTGTGGAAAATGGCCTGGGGGTTTCGGGTTTCGGCAGCAGAGAGAGCAGAAAGGTAAAAGCACTAGAAAGTCTGGAGGAGTGAGAGGCGCTGTCTCCAGCAACCTGCCAGAATCAGGCCACTAACTGAGCACAGGCTGAGGTGTGTGTGTGTCTGTGTGTCTGTGTCTGCGTATGTGTGTGTGTGCGCGTGTGTGTGTGTGTGTGTGCGCGTGTGTGTGTGTGTGCGCGTGTGTGTGTGTGTGTGTGTGTGTGTGTATGTGTGTGCATGTGTGTGTGTGT
>NC_049544.1:2015000-2030000 GCF_013358815.1 Electrophorus electricus | reverse complement strand
TGTTAATTACTCTTCAGTCTCTGTCTCCTTCTGTCTCTGACTCACTCTCCGAATAGGTTGTTTTGTGTGTGTGTGTGTGTGTGTGTCTGTCTTCTCTGTTTGAACAGTTAGGCAAGCAGCGAAAGGCTGTTTATTATGGTGAGCCTAGAAGCTTGAACAGATGGTAGACCAACGCACACACACACACACACACACACACACACACACACACACACACACACACACACTGTCTAAATGAGCTCCCTAGACTGTTGGACCCACTTTGAAAAGTCTGTCATGTTTAAAAGAGAAGACCAAGCCAAAAATAAACAAACAAACAAACAAACAGCTCAAAGCTGAAGGGATACCCTACAGCAAAGGGACGACAGAACAGAGTGAGAGGGTGGAGCAGTAATCAGACTGCGTTAAGATGGGGAGGAGAGACTGCGGAGAGTCGTCTCCGTTCGTCCTCCGTCCGACTGCACGTGCGCGTACGCGCAGAAAGTACCTTCCACCTTTCCAGCGCAACGTTGAAGCGAAAATACGTTGGAGGAAGGTGAAGGAAGTGGCAAAGCAAACCACGTTTCTATTGAATTGAAGGGGGCGGGGGTCAAAGGTCAGGGAGCAGCGTCTTGTTAGGATGGAGGACATGAGTGTGCAGTGCAAAGCTGCTGTGCGTGTAGAGACGGGCGGTGGGGCTGGTATCGCTGGGGAGAGTTACGGGCCATGACACTGTCCAATGCACACACTGACTGCTTGTCACGTGGCCATGGAGTGAGTGTGTGTGTGTGTGTGTGTGTGTGTGTGTGTGTGTGAGATAGAGAGAGAGTGAATGCATTTACCTGTATGTGGGGATCAGTGGTCCCCATAGTGATTGGAAAACAAACATTTTAACATTGCGGGGACATTTGGTTAGTCCTCGTGAGGAACAAGGGGGTTTTGCAGACTAAAAGAACCAAATATTTTCCTTTAGTGCGGCAATGTGTGTCTGCGTGTGTGCGTGCGTGCGTGCACGTGTGTGTATGTGTGCGTGTGTGTTTGTGTGTGTGTGTATGTGCTTCTGTACAAATGCATGTTTATGTTTTGCAGGATCATTATTATTATTATTATTATTATTATTATTATTATTATTATTCTCAAAGATAAAGTATGAGAAAGTAATTAAAATTTGCCAAAGTTTGACCTCAGTGTGCTGATAACCCCCTGCTATAAACCAGTGTTCCCTGTTAAGGGAGAACAGAATGACATCACTGATAAGATGATCTCTTAGTCATTCTCTCTCTCTCTCCTTCCCCTCCCTCTTTTACACACATTTGTGTGGCTTCATTAAAAAAATGTTTTGTGCGTAGCGTATGGTGCAATTTCTGTATCTCGGTCAAATTAATATTAAACAACTGATGCATCTGATCCTGATTAAATATTACATATAGAATCAAACTGTGCATTTGGCTTCCATGTGCTCCCAGTTTCTAAAGCATTCCTGAAATGTTACTTACAGCCACTGGAGTATTTCATGTTTTGTGTCAGTTTGAATACACCGTAGATTAGAAGACAGACCTGCGCTGGTTTAGGTATTGGTATGTCCGACCTTGCAGAGAGTTTTTGTTCTCACGCACCCACAGACATCAACAGCGCGGAGAGATTAAAACAAAAACCCACAGGAATGAGGCAGGAGACAGGGCGGAGCGGCAGAAGACTTGTCAAAGTAGGTGTGGCAAGCAGCTGTTGATGATGGCGTGATTGGTGGAAGCAGTGTAATCATTCGAATGTTGTCCTCCCAAACCTATCAACATATCAGCGTGTTAAAGGCGCTGTTCTGCAAGCTACACTTGCCTGAGTCAGGAGTCATGGGGAGGTTTGTGAGTAATTTAGCATCGCCATGGGAGAGGAAGTGTCTTGGGAGTTTAAGGCTTGGTTCTCTACCACTGAGGACAATGGAAGAGGAACCATTAGCAGGTTTCAACAGTACGGACAGAAGCAAAACGTAAAACATGCGGGGATGTACATGTGTTTGGGAACTTTAGGATTCCCCATAGCCACGTATAGACGTAACAGGGCACACACACTTGATCTTAACATATGATAGACAGCTATGAAACTATCCACCGGTATACCGATAAGGGCAGTATTTGCCATTTTTCGGATTTACGTGTTGGCCATGAAGACATATGAGGATATCCCAAAGACAGCTGTCATTAGATCAGTGGGTTAGGATCATATTTTACCAACTATCAATCAGTATGAGGCTGGCAACCTTGCAGTACATGTCAAAAATATTTAGAGACCTGAATTGATTTTCAAGTTTCAGTACTTAATTTAGCCTAGAGTAACATTTTATTGAAACATCCAACATTCTAGTAAAAGTCAAAGTCTAATAAAATACAGTGTTTAAATGTACACTGTTCTTAAACTGTTTTGTTCACAATTATAGCACTAGCTTCTTAGCTTGCTAACTTTAGATAGGATATTTTATGCAAAATTTAACAGGTAGTTACTAGTAAACAAAGCCATGGTCAGACACGGCTTGTATTATCAAACAAGCAAAACAGACTCATTAAAAAGATAAATTAGCCAAGTGTTTATTTTCAATGTGTCAAGTCTTATAAAATTTTTACTGCTCCTAAACATTTAACACATGGTGAACGATTTTGCATCACGGCTGATGTGCTGTGTTATGGTGTATAGTTATGGTATAACCTTGTTACCTCAACTAAGTTTGCTCGGATCAGGTCCAGTTGCTACTGAACATCACGTAGTGCTAATGTGTAAGTTGTAGAGGGGTTTTGTATCTCTGGCCTGTTTAAAAGGGATTCCTACAGTCTACTGGTGACTGTGATGGTGACCCATGTGAATTGAGGTTGGTTCAAGAAGCCACACACTTGTGCACCATGTCACTAGTGCTTAAGCACTGATGAAGGGTGAACCATTCAAAAACATTTTCTCTAATATAAGCCTTTCTCAGGTTTTGAATTAAAATTGCTAAATAGAGACTTGGACTGTTAGATGCCCACTGGAGGTGTGTTTAGGCAGAAATGTGTGTGCTTATGTTCATGGTAGTCATATGTATGGAGCACAAATGACTATTATAGTTATATGACATTTACAAATTTAAAAATTCTTATTTCTTAAAATTGACTTTAGTGAAGTACAATCTAGTATTGACCACATATAGGTCCTCACCACACTGCTCCCAAAAAATCTGTATTGTCATTGGCCCTTGAGAAACTTGGTCGACTACTAAATGAAACCCTTGATTATGAGTTAGGAAGTGCTGTGGTTTCTGCATATGTGATGCCATTGTTATGACAGCTAGCTGGGTTGTCTCAGCCCTGGCTGTTATTACATGTCCATCATCATCATCATCATCATCATCATCATCATAATCTGCTTGTCAGCCCAGAGACCAGCTTTCAACTCTCTTATTTCTAATTCTGCCATTTTCTGTGAATCAGGTCTTCTGTTCGCCCTTTCCTGCCGTAAGGTGATCCTGCCGAGGTTTGAGCCGCTGACTGAGAATGTTGGAAGCGATCCCGGGGTAGTTAACGGGAATGCGTGGCACCGCGCCTGTGAGCGGGATGCTTGTGCTGCCTGAGACGGCCTCCGTTTCCTCCGGGTGGCCTTGGCTTCTGGTGCGTGTCCCCTCCCCCATGCTGAGCTCACTGTCTGGACACATCCATCCATTTACAGCAGCGCACTGAAATGATCGAAACTTAGGTTCTATCCCTCCTTTTCTATCTCTGCTTGCCCTTTTAGCTCATTATCTCTCTATAGCAGCCCTGTCTTTCTCTCTCTTTCTGTCTCTCTCTCTGTGTGTATTTAATTGGCTCTCTTCCAGTGAATGGTCCGCTAGTGTTGTAAGGTTAAACGGGTGTATCTGTGATTTGTGGTGATCATACAAGCTGGGCAGGCTGTTGTCAGAACTCCTCTCTCTTTAACTAACCTCTCAGAGAAAGATGAAAGGCCGTATCACTTTGAGGCAAACCACTCTGAAGATTTTCTGAAGGTGTCTCTGATTTTATGCTGGTGTTTAAGGTTGTTGGATTGCTGTTGGTAGCTCCTGATTAAACTGGGTAAAGGAGGACCCTGAGTAAAGACTCAGTAAAGACTCAGTAAAGTACTCAGCCATGTGAAATGATAAAAGGAAACATTAGTTTTTGTTGGTGTATGACTCTGAACCTTTTCAATTAAATACTTTTGAAAGGCTTTGATGGAGAATTCCAGTCTTCTGCTTCTGTAAATCTCATTAAGTTGAAGTCACTCTGTCTCACACGCATATCCACACACATCCATTTACACACATATCCATTTACACACACATATCCATTTACCCACACATATCCATTTACACACACGTCCATTTACACACACATATCCATTTACACACACGTCCATTTACACACACATATCCATTTACCCACACGTCCATTTACACACACATATCCATTTACCCACACATCCATTTACACACACATATCCATTTACACACACGTCCATTTACACACACATATCCATTTACCCACACGTCCATTTACACACACATATCCATTTACCCACATATCCATTTACACACACATATCCATTTACACACACATATCCATTTACCCACACGTCTATTTACACACACATATCCGTTTACCCACACGTCCATTTACACACACATATCCATTTACCCACACGTCCATTTACACACATATCCATTTACACACACATATCCATTTACATACATATCCATTTACCCACATATCCATTTACACACACATCCACTTACACACACATCCATTTACACACAAATCCATTTACCCACATATCCATTTACCCACACATCCATTTACACACACATATCCATTTACCCACACGTCTATTTACACACACATATCCATTTACCCACACGTCCATTTACACACACATATCCATTTACCCACATATCCATTTACCCACATATCCATTTACCCACACATCCATTTACACACACATATCCGTTTACCCACACATCCATTTACACACACATATCCATTTACCCACATATCCATTTACCCACATATCCATTTACACACACGTCCATTTACACACACATATCCATTTACCCACATATCCATTTACACACACATATCCATTTACACACACATATCCATTTACCCACACGTCCATTTACACACACATATCCGTTTACCCACACGTCCATTTACACACACATATCCATTTACCCACACGTCCATTTACACACACATATCCATTTACCCACACGTCCATTTACACACATATCCATTTACACACACATATCCATTTACATACATATCCATTTACCCACATATCCATTTACACACACATCCACTTACACACACATCCATTTACACACACATCCATTTACCCACATATCCATTTACCCACACATCCCTTTACACACACATATCCATTTACCCACACGTCTATTTACACACACATATCCATTTACCCACACGTCCATTTACACACACATATCCATTTACCCACATATCCATTTACCCACATATCCATTTACACACATATCCATTTACCCACACATCCATTTACACACACATATCCATTTACCCACACGTCTATTTACACACACATATCCATTTACCCACACGTCCATTTACACACACATATCCATTTACCCACATATCCATTTACCCACATATCCATTTACACACACATATCCATTTACCCACACGTCTATTTACACACACATATCCATTTACCCACACGTCTATTTACACACACATATCCATTTACCCACACGTCCATTTACACACACATATCCATTTACCCACATATCCATTTACCCACATATCCATTTACCCACACATCCATTTACACACACATATCCGTTTACCCACACATCCATTTACACACACATATCCATTTACCCACATATCCATTTACACACACATATCCATTTACCCACTCGTCTATTTACACACACATATCCATTTACCCACACGTCCATTTACACACACATATCCATTTACACACATATCCATTTACCCACACATCCATTTACACACACATATCCATTTACCCACACATATCCATTTACCCACATATCCATTTACCCACATATCCATTTACACACACATATCCATTTACCCACATATCCATTTACCCACATATCCATTTACCCACACATATCCATTTACCCACATATCCATTTACACACACATCCATTTACACACACATATCCATTTACCCACACATATCCATTTACCCACACATCCATTTACCCACACATATCCATTTACCCACATATCCATTTACCCACATATCCATTTACACACACATATCCATTTACCCACACATCCATTTACACACACATATCCATTTACCCACATATCCATTTACACACACATATCCATTTACCCACATATCCATTTACCCACATATCCATTTACCCACACATATCCATTTACCCACATATCCATTTACCCACATATCCATTTACCCACACATATCCATTTACCCACATATCCATTTACACACACATCCATTTACACACACATATCCATTTACACACACATATCCATTTACCCACACATATCCATTTACACACACGTCCATTTACACACACATATCCATTTACACACACGTCCATTTACACACACATATCCATTTACCCACACGTCCATTTACACACACATATCCATTTACCCACACATCCATTTACACACACATATCCATTTACACACACGTCCATTTACACACACATATCCATTTACCCACACGTCCATTTACACACACATATCCATTTACCCACATATCCATTTACACACACATATCCATTTACACACACATATCCATTTACCCACACGTCCATTTACACACACATATCCGTTTACCCACACGTCCATTTACACACACATATCCATTTACCCACACGTCCATTTACACACACATATCCATTTACCCACACGTCCATTTACACACATATCCATTTACACACACATATCCATTTACATACATATCCATTTACCCACATATCCATTTACACACACATCCACTTACACACACATCCATTTACACACACATCCATTTACCCACATATCCATTTACCCACACATCCATTTACACACACATATCCATTTACCCACACGTCTATTTACACACACATATCCATTTACCCACACGTCCATTTACACACACATATCCATTTACCCACATATCCATTTACCCACATATCCATTTACACACATATCCATTTACCCACACATCCATTTACACACACATATCCATTTACCCACACGTCTATTTACACACACATATCCATTTACCCACACGTTCATTTACACACACATATCCATTTACCCACATATCCATTTACCCACATATCCATTTACACACATATCCATTTACCCACACATCCATTTACACACACATATCCATTTACCCACACGTCTATTTACACACACATATCCATTTACCCACACGTCCATTTACACACACATATCCATTTACCCACATATCCATTTACCCACATATCCATTTACACACACATATCCATTTACCCACACGTCTATTTACACACACATATCCATTTACCCACACGTCCATTTACACACACATATCCATTTACACACATATCCATTTACCCACACATCCATTTACACACACATATCCATTTACCCACATATCCATTTACCCACATATCCATTTACACACACATATCCATTTACCCACATATCCATTTACCCACATATCCATTTACCCACACATATCCATTTACCCACATATCCATTTACACACACATCCATTTACACACACATATCCATTTACCCACACATATCCATTTACCCACACATCCATTTACCCACACATATCCATTTACCCACATATCCATTTACCCACATATCCATTTACACACACATATCCATTTACCCACACATCCATTTACACACACATATCCATTTACCCACATATCCATTTACACACACATATCCATTTACCCACACATATCCATTTACCCACATATCCATTTACCCACATATCCATTTACCCACACATATCCATTTACCCACATATCCATTTACCCACATATCCATTTACCCACACATATCCATTTACCCACACGTCTATTTACACACACATATCCATTTACCCACACGTCCATTTACACACACATATCCATTTACCCACATATCCATTTACCCACATATCCATTTACACACACATATCCATTTACCCACACGTCTATTTACACACACATATCCATTTACCCACACGTCCATTTACACACACATATCCATTTACACACATATCCATTTACCCACACATCCATTTACACACACATATCCATTTACCCACACATATCCATTTACCCACATATCCATTTACCCACATATCCATTTACACACACATATCCATTTACCCACATATCCATTTACCCACATATCCATTTACCCACACATATCCATTTACCCACATATCCATTTACACACACATCCATTTACACACACATATCCATTTACACACACATATCCATTTACCCACATATCCATTTACCCACACATCCATTTACCCACACATATCCATTTACCCACATATCCATTTACCCACATATCCATTTACACACACATATCCATTTACCCACACATCCATTTACACACACATATCCATTTACCCACATATCCATTTACACACACATATCCATTTACCCACACATATCCATTTACCCACATATCCATTTACCCACATATCCATTTACCCACACATATCCATTTACCCACATATCCATTTACACACACATATCCATTTACCCACACATATCCATTTACACACACGTCCATTTACACACACATATCCATTTACACACACGTCCATTTACACACACATATCCATTTACCCACACGTCCATTTACACACACATATCCATTTACCCACACATCCATTTACACACACATATCCATTTACACACACGTCCATTTACACACACATATCCATTTACCCACACGTCCATTTACACACACATATCCATTTACCCACATATCCATTTACACACACATATCCATTTACACACACATATCCATTTACCCACACGTCCATTCACACACATATCCGTTTACCCACACGTCCATTTACACACACATATCCATTTACCCACACGTCCATTTACACACACATATCCATTTACCCACACGTCCATTTACACACATATCCATTTACACACACATATCCATTTACATACATATCCATTTACCCACATATCCATTTACACACACATCCACTTACACACACATCCATTTACACACACATCCATTTACCCACATATCCATTTACCCACACATCCATTTACACACACATATCCATTTACCCACACGTCTATTTACACACACATATCCATTTACCCACACGTCCATTTACACACACATATCCATTTACCCACATATCCATTTACCCACATATCCATTTACCCACACATCCATTTACACACACATATCCATTTACCCACATATCCATTTACCCACATATCCATTTACCCACATATGCATTTACCCACATATCCATTTACACACACGTCCATTTACACACACATATCCATTTACCCACATATCCATTTACACACACATATCCATTTACACACACATATCCATTTACCCACACGTCCATTTACACACACATATCCGTTTACCCACACGTCCATTTACACACACATATCCATTTACCCACACGTCCATTTACACACACATATCCATTTACCCACACGTCCATTTACACACATATCCATTTACACACACATATCCATTTACATACATATCCATTTACCCACACATCCATTTACACACACATATCCATTTACCCACACGTCTATTTACACACACATATCCATTTACCCACACGCCCATTTACACACACATATCCATTTACCCACATATCCATTTACCCACATATCCATTTACACACATATCCATTTACCCACACATCCATTTACACACACATATCCATTTACCCACACGTCTATTTACACACACATATCCATTTACCCACACGTCCATTTACACACACATATCCATTTACCCACATATCCATTTACCCACATATCCATTTACACACATATCCATTTACCCACACATCCATTTACACACACATATCCATTTACCCACACGTCTATTTACACACACATATCCATTTACCCACACGTCCATTTACACACACATATCCATTTACCCACATATCCATTTACCCACATATCCATTTACACACACATATCCATTTACCCACACGTCTATTTACACACACATATCCATTTACCCACACGTCCATTTACACACACATATCCATTTACACACATATCCATTTACCCACACATCCATTTACACACACATATCCATTTACCCACACATATCCATTTACCCACATATCCATTTACCCACATATCCATTTACACACACATATCCATTTACCCACATATCCATTTACCCACATATCCATTTACCCACACATATCCATTTACCCACATATCCATTTACACACACATCCATTTACACACACATATCCATTTACCCACACATATCCATTTACCCACACATCCATTTACCCACACAAATCCATTTACCCACATATCCATTTACCCACATATCCATTTACACACACATATCCATTTACCCACACATATCCATTTACCCACATATCCATTTACACACACATATCCATTTACCCACATATCCATTTACCCACATATCCATTTACCCACACATATCCATTTACCCACATATCCATTTACCCACATATCCATTTACCCACACATATCCATTTACACACACATATCCATTTACACACATATGCATTTACACACATATCCATTTACACACACATATCCATTTACACACACATATGCATTTACACACACATATCCATTTACCCACACGTCTATTTACACACACATATCCATTTACACACACATATGCATTTACACACACATATGCATTTACACACACATATCCATTTACCCACACGTCTATTTACACACACATATGCATTTACACACACATATGCATTTACACACACATATCCATTTACCCACATATCCATTTACCCACATATCCAGTTACACACACATATCCATTTACCCACATATCCATTTACCCACATATCCATTTACCCACACATATCCATTTACCCACATATCCATTTACACACACATCCATTTACACACACATATCCATTTACCCACACATATCCATTTACCCACACATCCATTTACCCACACATATCCATTTACCCACATATCCATTTACCCACATATCCATTTACACACACATATCCATTTACCCACACATCCATTTACACACACATATCCATTTACCCACATATCCATTTACACACACATATCCATTTACCCACATATCCATTTACCCACATATCCATTTACCCACACATATCCATTTACCCACATATCCATTTACCCACATATCCATTTACACACACATATCCATTTACCCACATATCCATTTACCCACATATCCATTTACCCACACATATCCATTTACCCACATATCCATTTACACACACATCCATTTACACACACATATCCATTTACCCACACATCCATTTACCCACATATCCATTTACACACACATATCCATTTACCCACACATATCCATTTACCCACATATCCATTTACCCACATATCCATTTACCCACACATATCCATTTACCCACATATCCATTTACCCACACATATCCATTTACACACATATCCATTTACCCACACATATCGATTTACCCACATATCCATTTACACACATATCCATTTACCCACACATATCCATTTACACACACATATCCATTTACACACATATGCATTTACACACATATCCATTTACACACACATTTCCATTTACACACACATATGCATTTACACACACATATCCATTTACCCACACGTCTATATACACACACATATCCATTTACACACACATATGCATTTACACACACATATGCATTTACACACACATATCCATTTACCCACACGTCTATTTACACACACATATCCATTTACACACACATATGCATTTACACACACATATGCATTTACACACACATATCCATTTACCCACACGTCTATTTACACACACATATCCATTTACCCACGTATCCATTTACACACACATATCTATTTACACACACATATGCATTTACACACACATATGCATTTACACACATATCCATTTACACACATATGCATTTACACACACATATCCATTTACCCACACATATCCATTTACCCACATATCCATTTACCCACATATCCATTTACACACACATATCCATTTACCCACATATCCATTTACCCACACATATCCATTTACCCACATATCCATTTACCCACACATCCATTTACCCACACATATCCATTTACCCACATATCCATTTACCCACATATCCATTTACACACACATATCCATTTACCCACACATCCATTTACACACACATATCCATTTACCCACATATCCATTTACACACACATATCCATTTACCCACACATATCCATTTACCCACATATCCATTTACCCACATATCCATTTACCCACACATATCCATTTACCCACATATCCATTTACCCACATATCCATTTACACACACATATCCATTTACCCACATATCCATTTACCCACACATATCCATTTACCCACATATCCATTTACCCACATATCCATTTACCCACACATATCCATTTACACACACATATCCATTTACACACATATGCATTTACACACATATCCATTTACACACACATATCCATTTACACACACATATGCATTTACACACACATATCCATTTACCCACACGTCTATTTACACACACATATGCATTTACACACACATATGCATTTACACACACATATCCATTTACCCACACGTCTATTTACACACACATATGCATTTACACACACATATCCATTTACCCACATATCCATTTACCCACATATCCATTTACCCACACATATCCATTTACCCACATATCCATTTACACACACATCCATTTACACACACATATCCATTTACCCACACATATCCATTTACCCACACATATCCATTTACCCACATATCCATTTACCCACATATCCATTTACCCACACATATCCATTTACACACACATATGCATTTACACGTATGTGACCCAGACTTGCCTTCCACCTCACAGCTTTTACTTCACATAACATCACCATCTTCTCTCCTTAACACTTTAGACAGTGTGATTTTAATTGTACAATTTGTGAACACTGTCATCATTTCTCAAACTGCCCTTGAACCTTTCACACTCTTCACTTTTGAGGACAAATTCATTGCTCATAACAATTTGTAAAAAAAATATTTCTAAATTAAATATTTTTTTACAAATTATTATGAGCAATTAATTTGTCCAAAATACATTTTGTCACAGAGGAGGTAAACCAATGTGAATTTCATGTGGCCAGCCAGCAATGTGCATTTAGGGACATAAAGCACCTGCATGAAACTGACTTGAGTAATGAATGAGTGTGTGTGTGTGTGTGTGTGTGTGTGTGTGTGTGTGTGTGTGTGTGTGTGTGTGTGTGAGAGCGAGAGAGAGAGAGAGAGAGAGAGAGAGAGAGAGAGAGAGCAAGAGAATGGTACGTGGAGAGGACATGGTATTTGGAGAATATGTGCAAATGTTTATGAATAACTAGGTTTGATCCTCCTTCGTGTGTGTGTGTGCGCTTTTGGTGAAGGAGCCAGTGGTAGAGCACACAGGGATTCCCCTGATTAGTCTGGCACAGAGTCACCCCACAGCGCCTAGAACCTCCAAACTCTAAGAGCCCCAGGCAGAGTAGCTGAACAACAGAGAATTAAATGGTCACCAGCAAGCAAAGAATTAGACTGATTGAAGTTTGACGATGATGTAGGTAGAATTCTGGGAGCAACCCCAAATGAGAAGCTGACAAGAGGTCCCATCAGACAATGATAACCATCATCCTCAATCCTGCTGCTGGTGGGTTTCGAGCAGTAGAGTGGAAGGATGACAAGACCCTCTAAATTAAAGGATCACAGGGCTGAGGGAATCGGCAAGATAGGATGGGAGCTCTGTGCAAAGAGGCGGCGGTTCATGTAGGCTGGTGAGGTGGAGAAGCAGGTTCTGGGAGAACTCTGGGGGATTCTCAAGAAGCTAAAAGGGCAGGAGAGTGGACCAGGAAAGACGTAGCCTTCTTTAGATAGACATCTGCACAACAGTTATGCAGCAAGGGAGGAGATCCTCGAGGAGTGTAATCCACCCCAGCCCATCTTTGATTTAGACATCAAAGCGCCCAGGAAGGGGGAAATACAAGAGGCTGTCAAGATGGCGAGAGCCAGTTCAGTCCCAGAACCAGGTGGAGTGGCCTACAAAGGTTACAATAGGTACCCCAAGCTTCTGCTGTGACTGTGCAAGATCCTGAGGGTTATCTGGAGGACGGGAAAGGCACAGAAGGTGTGCGCATTCCCAGAGAGTAGAACTCGAACAAGGTTGAGCATCTCAGGAAAATCTTGATCTGTTGTGAGTACCCTAAGTGAGTACTTCCTGAAGAGTGCACACATTGACACCTCTGTTCAAAAGGGTGGGCTCTCAAATGTGCCAGGGTGCCATGAACACACCAGACTGGTGAAACAACTGATCGGAGGGGCAGCAGAAGGTCACTTGACAGTCCATACCACACAAGCTAATGGAGACAATTCTGGAATAGGTAAACTCAGGGACCTCCTTTAGGACTCATAGCTTCTCATAGCTTCAGGGGCAGGCACTTCAGGATGGGACTGGCTGGAAAAAAATGGATCATTCCCGGATATACTATTTCACTGATACACTCTGATGGATGCCACCTCCATCAAGGCCACAAATTATAGTACCTTAACCACTGAGCTACCATTACCCTAGGAATGGTTGGGGGCAGTAAAAAAGTCAAGGTTTCGTGAAAATCCCAGGCCTTGATCCGTAAGCCTTCCTAGGCTACTTCGTGGCTAGCCTTCGTGGCTACTGATCTAGGAATTCCCTTTGTTGATGGAGGCGGATCAGTCA
>NC_049544.1:2005000-2010000 GCF_013358815.1 Electrophorus electricus | reverse complement strand
TCCACTGCTTAAGTATATTTGCGTCTGGAGGTCTGGAGGTCTGGAGGTCTTTCCATTAACAATCTGGAAGGGATATCAAACGGTTTCTCTGCTGGATCCAAACCTGGGTAAGCGTCAGTCGTGCTGAATGCCCAAGCCTTGGTTTTTATGATAAAGGGGTTTCAGAAGCTAGGGCTTTGTGTGTGTGCGCGTGTGTGTGTGTGTGTGTGTGTGCCTGTGTGTGTGTGTGTGTGTGTGTGTGTGTGTGTGTGTGTGTGTGTCGAATGTTCTGAACCCGCCACATAATTGACTCTCTGATGGCCTAAGAAACGTTGCTGTCTCTGAAGGAGGCAGTAACATTACTGGATCAGATCGGACACTGAACTTGGAGTTTAATCCTTGCTGGAAAATTTGCTATTCCAATTTTATTTGGATTTCAGTACATTTCTGTTTTACAGTGTTTTACAGCTAATAGCAGCTGATTTCAGGCAGGACTTCAAAATGGGCAAAAAAGGTCAACGGCTCCTCCCTTGGCCAGTATCTGAGCGGAAATAATGAAATAATGTAATAGTGTGATAATGAGCAGTTTTTAAGACCTCCATTTATGTACACGAGTGGAACTAAAAACCCTGTTCTGTAGCCAAACTCTCTCAGCCAGTGACTGGCATCCCTTTGGTTAGAGTTGTATTATCACGAGTTAAGACCAGCCCGGAGAGTGAGAGAGAGAGAGAGTGAGAGCATGAGTGAGTGTCTCTGGTTCCACCTCACCACTTCTGCTGCACTTTATCACATGATATTAGTATATTAATAGATTGTGTATTACTCTGTCTTAGTCACCTGTTGGACGTTTAGCTGGTTATAACCCCCCATTAAAAACCTCACAGCTTTATCTCTGTGGGACCGGTTGTTCTGAAATTCTAAATCATGTATTACTGTATGACTAATGTGTGATTACATGGAGGAACATGTCACATGGAGAAAAACAAATCTCAAATATTTTCTGGGGGTTTAGTCAGGCAAACATACTATCTCTCTCTCTCTCTCTCTCTCTCTCTCTCTCTCTCTCTCTCTCGCTCTCTCTCATTGTGAACGCATGTTCTTCATATCTGCTCTGTGGTGAGAGCATATATGTTTCTGAGCAGATGGGGTCTTCATCCAGCTGTTTCGTTAGCAGGGGCCTCAAAGGGCATTCAAAAGAGGCCTCTGTGTGTGTGTGTGTGTGTGTGTGTGTGTGTGTGTGTGTGTGTGTGTGTGTGTTTAAAAAATTATGTATAGAGACATTCCATGGGATCCAGAAGTTCTACAAAAGAGAGCAGACCAGGTGTCTCTGTGCAGTTCTTTTACCCACATTACCTTTCACATGAGGATATAGAGAATGCAAAAATGCTGCTTTGAGAATTAAAAAAAGACATCTTTGTATGTAATGTATTCCAACATGTTAAATGCAACATTTGACGTGATTTTGCTTTCTAAGTTGACATTCTGAGTGAAGTGGGTAGAGGGCTGGACTGAAGTGAAGTGTTGCATGTGTGAACCTGCACTGGGAGTCTTTCACCCTGTTGCTGCCCTTATTTGAATGTGTTTTTGATTTGACGTGAGAAGGAACCCACTGTATTGGACTTACTAAACAGCCACGATTCCATCAGACTTTCTGCTTCACCCGGCAACCGAGGAATTGATTTCAAAACATGAAATGATATTAAATACCTTGATATAAAATTGAGGTTCTTGATTTGCTGGATCTGAGCAAGGACATGCAGAGTCCCCAATTCAAAGCTATTTCAGTGCTAACAGCACCCCCTTTTGATGAATCATGTTAAACGTGAGTGAGTGAGTGAGTGCATTGCAAGCCAGACCCATGTGTGTACTTCACATATAAAAAATTCATTAATCGAAGCACAATTAATTGGGGCTGAAACGTAACCTCAACAAACACTCTGTGGCCCTTGTCCTTCTGAACAGTTTTCATTTTCCCATAGTACATCTTCACCCGTGCACTTCAAAGGACTTTTCATACAGAAGTGGGCTGGCCAGGAAACTGTAGTGCAACTGGCCTGGTTATATGACAGACCCGTATTCAAAGTCAGATATGCTTTGATTTATTAACTGAACATATGGTTATATACGGACCATCTGTGGTTTATGGACCATGGTTCTCTCTCTCCCTTTCTACCCAAACTTATGGAGAAATGTTCAAAAAAGCAAGAGAGCAGTGATGTCATGGAAGCAGTGGAGCTGAGCTGAAGGTCCACCTCGAGCCCTCACACTCGCTGGTGTCTGAATGTTCACCTCTCTGCTGCTCCTGCATCAAATATCCCTGACTGAGGAACTGTTTAACTGCTCATCTCAGGATTAAATAAAAATGCAAGCTAAGAAATACATATCTGGTTTTGAAAGAGAGAGACTCTGACACACAATTTTGGCAGAGTTTAAACAGCCTTCAAGTCTCTTAAATGCACTTTGTGGTGTGAATGTCCTTCAGGTGTGCTCCGATGAATCCAAACGGATTTGTGTCCTTACGAATCTCGAATCTTTGATTTCAGCTTTGGGCATTTCTGTTTGACCTTTGTAAACTCTGTGTCTGAAACACCACACAGGTGGCTGCTTGCAGCCTTCTAACTGAGTGGAAGTACCATGGTGATTTGGCAGTCCAAATGGCCAGCGGAGGGGAATAATCACCTCTCTAAACTGAACTCTGTAGGTCTCTCTCTCTCTAGCTCTCTCTCACTCTCGCTCTCTCTCTCGCTTTCTCTCTCTCTCTCTCTCTCTCTCTCTCTCTCTCTCTCTCTCTCTCTCTCTCTCTCTCTCTCTCTCTCTTTCTCTCTCTCTTACTCTTTCTCTCTGTCATAAGCTCTTCTCATGCTCATCACAGCCGTTGGCCCGAGGGCGCAGAGACTCGTCTGGAGTGGGTGGAGAAGATGGCCTCTGACTCTGACTGATGGTCTAAGGAAAATTCAGACGATCCCTAAGATTTGAGAGCCTATGGAAAATTCAGACGATCCCTAAGATTTGAGAGCCTATGGAAAATTCAGATAATCCCTTGGGCTGCCCCTGCTTTCATCTTATACAGTGGACTAAGCTTGGTCTTTACTCACGCGTTCTTTCCAATACATATGGATGGGACTTACCACAGCCTCTCATCCAGTCCTGAGAGTCAAACCTTAGCTTATCTCTCTCTCTCTCTCTCTCTCTCTCTCTCTCTCTCTCTCTCTCTCTCGCTGTGACACACACACACACACACACACACACACACACACACACACACACAGAGCTTTACCCATATGCTAATCGCTTGTTATCTCTCTCTGCGTTATAATTAGCTGTTAGCAGATGAGTGCAATATTTCACTGCCAACTTGGCAGCTGAAACATCCTGCAGCTATCTCCTGGACCGGAAAGGAAAATATTTACTGCCCCCCCCCCACCACCAACACACACACACACACACACACACAGCCCTTTATTCCTTATATACCAGGAACTTGTCTTGACTCCATATCATTCATTTAGCTCTTTCTCAGAGCTGCGTGACCTCAGTGTGTGTGTATTACAGACATCTGAGCTGAAACAGGTCTGATGTCAGGTGCTCTGTGTGCATAAACTCTAACGAGACATCCTGCAGCAGACATACAACAGACACTTGGCCAGGATGGAAAGAAGTAAACAAAGCTGTGTGTGTATGTGTGTGTGTGTGTGTGTGTGTGTGTGTGTGTGTGTACGTGCATGCCTGTGTGTGTGTGTGTGTGTGTGTGTGTTTGCATGTGTGTTTGCGTGTGTGTGTGCGTGCATGTGTATGTGTGTCCATGTGTGCGTGTATGCATGCGCGTGTGTGAGTTTGCGCGTGTGTGTGTTTGCATGTGTGTGCAATGGGCAATTTGGTACGCAGTTGTTTGTGTGTGTGTCTGTGTGTATGTTTGCTTGTGTGCATGCATGTGTGTGTCCTTATGGGTCTGAACATCATTGTGAATAAGCACGCCTATGTAAATAAGTTCACCATGGAGTCTGTTATGGACAGAAGCGGACTGTGCTGTCGTGTGAGTCTTCCAGGTCGGAACGCTGTCAGGGGTTGCCAGGATTCCCTCAGGCACCATTATGGCACTTCCCCCAACCTCGTGCTCCGATGTCGTCCAAAGGACAAACACAGGATGTGGACAAATGGGAATGTGCAGCCAAGTTGCCAGCACTCTGATTCCTGAAGCACCTTCCGTCTGAGGTTATCCCGAGGCTAGTTCCCTCCGAGGGACGCTGGTCTGAGGTTATCCCAGTTGATGAAGAGCTGGGACAGTTGCTTGGGTTCGGTCATGTCTCACACACATGCTCTGCTGTGCTCAGTTTGGATTAACATGTGACTGTTGCCTAGCAGTAATAAAACTGTCCAACCTTCTGTGTGTTATAAGGAGGTGACCTTTCAGCTCATCTGAGATGTTCTGTGATTGGCCAGTCATGTCCAGCGAGAGGTTGTGGTGTGTGCCATTTAAATCTGGTCGTAGATCAACATGAAAGTGAAACTTTTCACATCTCTGGGTGTCTTTGGCAGACATTCTGAGCAGAACTTCTAATTAGATTAGGTGTTTGTCACTGACCCAATGTTTTGAGCAAACAACTATTTTGATGGACAGACCAATAAAAAAGGGGAGGACACACACACACACACACACACACACACACACGCTTCCCTGACGCTTCCTGACCTTACTACCATTCAGTAGCAGTAGCTGACGGATTGGAGTTAGATGTTTTCTGTGTTTTCTGGAAAGTTCCTCGCTCTGTTGACGACACCAGCTCAAGGTCACCCACTCCTCCACTTTCCCACTCTGAATGGGAGGAAACAGGAAGGTTGCGGAAAAACACAAACACTGGCGTGGGTCACTGTAGTGGGTCACCCAGCAGGTTCCTGGTCCGTTCCTCCTGTGGTCTGCATGTGTTGTTCTAGCGTTCAGATGTGCCTGTCTCCGGTTCGGAATGTTAAACAATGACCTGCCTTTAAGTCTTCCCTCTGACAGGAGGCAAACACACACATTC